>NW_027470237.1:0-41456 GCF_051020765.1 Lasioglossum baleicum
TGAAATTAATTTTCCCGTCATAATAGTGTTTACTAATTTCTTCGACTGAACACGAAGTAATACTGACGACAATGCGTGATAGCTTCTCGGCAGGTAATGACTTGTGTAAAAAATTTGACTCAGTACCAATAGGTAACCTTCTACAATGGTTTGACTCTGGTGTTTAATATTTGTACCGTGAAATAGGGTGCATGATGTCAATTATGTACAGCGGAATTACTCCCGGAATACCAGGTTTGACTCTCGGGAGCACAGGATAAGTGAAGCTGTTGACTTAGCCGTTCGACACTCAAGGAAGGTGCTAACGTTCCTGAACGGTTTGGCCCTCGAATTTCCGTTGCATAGATGAAATTATGGTGCCTGTCGCTAAATTTTATACCTCTTTGCTTCTCTGAGCACTATGATATACTCTCGATACAGCGGGATAATTTGTCGAAAAGTACGTCCTTCGGTGAAATGATAGTCCCTATACCAATAGGTAATGTTGTACAACTGTGAGACTCTGTACATTAATATTTAAAGCGGGATATAGGATTTTTAATGCCAATGCTGTACAGCAGATTTACTTCAGGAATACGTGGTTTGACTCTCGGAATCTCAGGGTGGGTATAGTTATTGGCTCAGCCGCTCGAATCACAAGGATGGGGGTGTCGGTCTCGAACAGCTTGGCACTCTATTTTGCTATTCATACGTGAATCTGAAGTGTCTGTCTGCTGAATTGTCTACTCATTTGTTTCCGTGAAAACTAAGATAGACACTCGCTTCAGCGGGATACGTTCTCGGAAGGTAATGTTTTGGTTAAATAGAATTACTTTATTTTACTTGATAATGATGAGCGGCGGTTTGACGCCATGTATGAATTACACGGTAGAGTGTCAAACCTTTCGAAAACGTTACTACATTCCTTAAAATCGAACGGCTAAGACAGTAGCTTCACCTATCGTGTGATTCCGCGAGTCATGCCAGGTATTCCGGGAGTAAATCATCTGTACAGTATTTTCAATAGACGCCATAAATCACGATTTCAATATTAAAATATTGCGTCGCACCGTTTGAGATCGTTACATATTTAAATGGATTCCATCTTTCTACCGAATACGTTACCTTCATAGAACATATCTCGCTGCCGCGTGCGTCATGCTTCGTGCACACGGAACCAAATTAGTAGACATTATAGCAGAGGCATACCTTATTTAGATATATGAATTAGAGGATCTAGTGCCAAACCGTACGAGATCATTACTACCTTCTTTGGGAGTCGAACGGCTCAGTCAATAACATCAACTATAATTGCGATTCCGAGTGTCAAGTCTGGAATTCCAGGTGTAAATCCGCTGCATAGTATTGACAATTGACACCTTAATTCTCGGTATGAATATTAAAGTAGAGCGGCAGTTCCTTGGAGAACATAAGCAATTTCTATAAAGTCATACTTTTTACCGAATGCCTTACCTTCCAAGAACCTAACCCGCTGTATCGAGTATCGTTCTTAGTGCCAGTGAAACCAATCTGTAGATTTATAGCAGACGAACAGTTTTGTTTCCTGTATGAATAGCAAAGTCGATAGTCAAACCCTTGCAGAACGATTCCACCGTCCTTGGAAGCCCCACATCTAAGGCAATAGCTTCTCCTATCGATTGCGACAGTCATACCTCGTACTTTAGGCGTAAATTCGTTAAAAAATATTGGCAATAGATACCGTAATTCACGGCTTTATATTAAGCTTGAGAGTCAAACTGTCGAGGAACATTATCAATTGGTATAAAGTCATTCTTCGTTATCTACACCTTACATTCCGAGATCGCTAGTCGCCGTAGGGATTGACTAGTTTTGGGTTTACAGGAACGAATTGGTAGACATTATTGCAGAGGCAAACCATATTCTGATAGATGAATTAGAAGATCGAGGGCCAAAGGCTAAGAGAACGTTACCTCCATCTGTGTGAGTCTATGGGCTAAGTCAATAGCTACACCTATCCTTTGATTCCAATGGATAAACCACGTATTACGGCAGTAAATTCGCAGAAGAGTATTTTCAACAGACAGCATAATTCTCGATATGAGAGCCAAAGCAGATCGTCAAACCGTTGAAGAACGTTACCAACTCGCATAGCGTCAAACCTGTTACAGAATGCTTTCTCTTCCGAGAAGCTATCTCGCCGTATCGAGAGTATAACTTCGTGTCGAGAGACACATATGTATACATTTTAGTGATGGGCGCCATAGTTCCATGTATGAATTACAAGAGCAAGGGATAATCCTTTGGAGAAATTTACCGCCTTCTTTGAGTGTCGAGCGGTTAAGTCAAATGCTTCACTTATTCTGTGGTTACGAGAGTCAAATCAGGTACTCTGGTAGTAGATCCGCTGTACAGTATAGGCATTAAAAGCACTACTTCCCTGTATAAGTAATAAAGTACAGTATCACACAGTTGGCAACGCTCCCTATTGGTATAGATTCAATCATTTTACCGAATTCATTAGCTTACGAGAAGCTGACCCGCTGCATCGAGTGTATATCTTCGCCTTCAGAGAGACAAAGTATGATAATTATTAGAGTGGTGCACCATACTTTCACGAATGAATTACTGGATCGAGGGTCAAACCGTTCCCGAACGTTACTATCCTCGAGAGACGGACGGTTAAGACAATAGCTTCACTTACCCTTTGATTCCGGCATAAGATCCAGGTGTACCGGGAGTAAATCCGCGGAATCGTATTCGCAATGGACATGTTTATTCACGGTTTGAATATTAAAAAAGGACGTCAAACCGTATCATGTCGTTACCAATTTTCACAATGTCAAAGACTTCATCGAAGACATTACCCGCCGAAAATGTAACCCGTTGTAACGAGATAATAACTTTGTTTTCGGAGAAAAAAATTAGTATTCATTTCAGTGATTAGCTCCGTAATTTGACTAAGAATAAGAAGATCGCGGTTCAAGCCGCTCATGAATACTGCCATCTTCTGTAAGAGACGAACGGCTAAGTCAATAGCTTCACGTATTCTGTGATTCTGAGAGTCAAACCAGCTATTCCTGGAGCAAACCCCCTGAACAGTATTGGCAATAGACACTGTAATTCACGGATTGAAAAATAAAGTAGATAGTCAAACGGATTGAGACCAACCGTCAAGCCTATACCATTCAGCGCATTTACTCCTGTAATATCTGAATTACCTCTCGGAATCACGGGGTCGGTGTAGCTATTGACTTAGAAGTGTGATATTCAAGGAAGATGATAAGGTTCTCCAACGGTATGACGCTCGATCTTCCTATTCATACATGAAGCTATGGTGCCCGCCGTTGGAATTTTGTGTAATTTGTTTCACTGGAGACGGTGTTATATGCTCGATACAGCGGGTTAGCATCTCTGGTGGTTAGGCCTTAGAAAGAGTTTGACTCTAGACGAAAACGTTACGTACATCCGCGGTTTGACTCTCTACTTTAATATTCAAACCGCGAGTTAATGTCTCCATTGCCAATACTGTACAGCGCGTTTACTCTCGGAATATTCAGGTTTAACTTTCGGAATCACAGGATACCTGAAACTATTGACTTAGCCGTTCGTCTCTAACAGAAGGTTGCAACGTTATCGATTTGTTTGACCCTCGATCTTCTAATTCATTCATGAAGCAAACGAGCCCGTGACTGAATTGAATACTAATTTATTTCTCTAAACACGAAGGTAACTCTCGATACGGCGGGTTAATTTTACGGAGGGTATGGCCTTCGGTAAAGACTTTGAAATTATAGCGATTGGTAACGTTCTCAAACGGTTTGACGCTCTATTTTAATATTCGTACCTTGAACTAAGGTGTCTATTGGCAATAATGTTGAGCGCATTTACTCCCGGAATATCTCGCTTGACTTTCTAAACCACAGGATGTATGAAGTTACTAACATAACCGTTTCAATCTCATGGAACGTGGTATCTTTCTCGAATGGTTTGACTCTTACTCTTCTTACTCAAAATGAAATTAAGGTCCACGCCGCTATAATGTGTACCAATTTGATCCTCTAAACACGAGGTTAGACTCTCGATGAAGCGGGCGAATTTCGCTGAAGTTACCGCTGTCAGTAAAACATTTGAATGTATCAAAATTGGTAACGTTCACAAACGGCTTCAAGCTCTACTTTAATATACTAACCGTGAGTTAAGGCGTCCATTACCAATACTGTACAGCAGATAGGCTCCTGGAGTTCCTGGTTTGACTCTCGGAATAACAGGGTAGGTGACGATTTTGGCTCAGCCGTTCGACTCTCATAGAAGATGGAAATGATCTCGAACGATTTGACATTTAATCTTCTAGTTCATACATGAAATTAAGGCTGTAATGCCTGTCTGCTAAAGCGTCTAGTAATTTGATTCCGTGAACCAGAAGGTATACCCTCGATACAGCGGTTTATCTTCTCGGATGGTAAGGTGTCTGGTAAGGAGTATGGCGTTATTACAAATGGTAACGTTCTCCATCGGAATGGCTCTGTACTTTAATATTCATACAGTGAATTGAGGTGTTTATTGCCAATGCTCCTCTGCGAATTTACAGTTGGAATACCTGGTCTGCCTATCGGAATAGCAGGATAGGTGAAGCAAGTGACTTAAATGTGCGACATTGAAAGAAAATGAGGACGTTCTCGAACGGTTTGGCTCACTATTATGATGTTCATTAATGAAAGTATGGTTTCCCTCTGATAGTATGTCAACTAATTTGTTCCCAGAGCAATAAGCAAGACATTCGCTACAGCGCATTATGTTCTCGGAAGGTATGGTAAACAGTACAATGAATGACTCAATACGAATTGCCATTGTCCTCCGACGGATTGAATATCTTCTCTAATATTCATACCGCGAGTTAAGGTGTCTATTGCCAATACTGTTCAGCGGGTTGTCTCTCGGAATACATAGTTTGTCCCTCGAAATCACAGGAAAGGTGACGCTGATGCCATAGCCATGCGACTTTAATCTTACTATTAAAGATAACCCTAAAATTGCTTCTCTTACTGAATAAATTAAATATATTAAATATATTCATCTATTATTATTACAAATTAAATATATTAAAATAGTGAAAGAAATATATTCAATTAAAATTAAAAATATTAATAAATAATTATTAAAATAAAATAATATAATAAATTTAAACTCTAAAATAATAATTACAATTTCAACAATTATTATAGTTTAATAAAAACATTAATTTTGCAAATTAATAATAATAATTAATTATCTGATGCTAAATTATATTTTTATATTAATAAAATTCATAAAAATTTTTAAATAAAATTATTATAGTATCCGAAACTATTGTCTCTAATAAACAATTTTTTGCAAATTAAATTAAATATCATAATATACATATACATATATATAAATACAATTTATGATAATAATAAATATAACAATAATAAATTTAACATCATTAATTATATCACTTTTAGTTAGAAATTTATTATTAGAAATTAATAATTTTCATTCTCGTAAAACATTTATTATTTTTCTTTATATTTAATCCATAAGAATATTTATCTTCAAATTATTGTTTTAATTGTTATATATTTCAAATACATAAATTAATTACATCTATAAATATTTACATTTCAGGTATTATAACTACTTTTTCTTATTTTATTACTTTATTAAATTTTCCAAACTTTAAATGTAAAAAAATTAATATTCTATGGTTATTTATTAATTGATTAATAATTTATGTGTATATGTGTATATGTATGTGTTATGTGTATATGTATATAAATTATTTTTTATGTAAAAATTATTTATTTAATAATTTAAATTTAAATTTAAATACTAATTTATTAATAATAATTGAAATAAAAGAATTTATTCAAATATTATTATATTATTGTTTATAATTATAATATTATTTATTACTTTATATTTTTCAGTTGAAATAACATCTATTACAAAAAAATGAATACGAAAAAAAATATAAATTAATATGTGTAAATATAAAAAATTGAAAAGTAATAAAGCCATAAATAAATAAAACTAAATATAAATTTTATTGTTTTATTACATTTTAATTTTATACACAAATATTAATATTTTATGTTTTACATAGTAATTTATATTATTAATATTGTATACAGATATTAATATTATTATACCTATAAATATTAATATTATATGAAATTTTTGATCAATTCTTGGTTCATTTTTATTAATTCAAATTATTTCAGGTTTTATTTTATCATTAAATTATTGTCCAAATATTAATTTTTCATTTATAGGAATTTCTCGTATTATAAAAGATGTAAATTCTGGATAACTAATTCGATTAATTCATATAAATGGAGTATCTTTTTATTTTATCATAATATATTCGCATATTGCACGAAATTCATTTTAATATTCATTTAAATTAAATATTGTTTGAAATATTGGAACTACAATTTTTTTATTATCAATAATAAGAGCATTTATAGGATATGTTTTACCATGAGGACAAATATCTTTTTGAGGAGCTACAGTAAATACAAATTTTGTATCAGCAATTCCTTATATTGGTCAATTATTAGTAGAATGCACTTCAGGAGGATTTACAATTAATAATTCAACATTAAATCGATTTTTTTCAGTACATTTTATTTTACCATTAGTTATTATAATAATAGTAATATTACATTTAATTATTTTATATATTACAGGATCAAAAAATCCTGTAGGAACAAATAGAAACATTTATAAAATTCCTTTTTATCCTTATTTTATAATTAAAGATTTAATAGGATTCATTATTATTCAAACTTTATTTGTATTTATTAACATTCAATATCCTTATTGTTTTGGAGATCCTGATAATTTTGGAATAGCTAATTCAATAATAACACCTGTTCAGATTAAACCAGATTGATATTCTTTATTTGCTTATTCAATTTTAGATAAATTCCTAATAAATTTGGAGGAGTAATTAGATTAATATTTTCAATTTTAACCTTATTTACATTACCTTTAATAAATAATAATTATTTATAAAATTTTAAAAATTGTCCTATTAGGCAATTCTATTATTGATATTTTATTAATAATTCCTTAATATTAACAAAATTCGAATTAAAAATTATTGAATATCTTTATATTAATTTAAATATTTTCTTAATGCATCATATTTTTTATATTACATAATTTCATTTAAATTAAATAAATTTTTAGATTATTTAATTTATTAAAGTTAATAAACTTGAAAATGTATATATTTTGAAAATATAATGTAAAAATTAAATTTTTTATAAACTCAAAAAAAAATATTAATTTTTATTATTAAATATATTAATATTAAACAATTTAAAATAATCATTAATATATCAGTCCAACAAAAACTTATTAACTGATCAAATCGAATACGTGATAATAATGCTCGAATTCAAATTAATGAAATTAAATTTAATATATAAGTAATAAAAAATATTAATGATCAATAATTATAATTAAAAATATAATTACCAATAATAATCTTATAAATATAATATTTAAATATTCCGACAAATAAATTATTGTAAACATTCTTCAATGATATTCATTATTAAAACCTGAAAATAATTCTGATTCTCCTTCAATTAAATCAAAAGTTGTTCGATTTAGATCAACTAATAAACAAATAAAAAATATATAACATAAAGGATTTAATAAAATAAAAAATATGATATTGAGTTGATTTAATTTTAAATTCATTAAAGAAAATCCTTATATTAAAATAAAAAAAATTATACTGTTAAAGAATATTCTAATCTCAAATGAAATTATTTTAGCAATTGATCGAATTGAACATATTATTGCATAATTATTATATGAAAATCAACCAATTAAAAAAACTGGAAAAATTATTAATCATACAATAAAAAAAAACAAAAATTATTGAATATTTAGATTCAATAAATATATATAAACTAATTCAAGTAAAATTAATGATAAAACAAAAGATAAAATGAATATAATTATTCGACTAGGAATAAATATTAAACTATAATTAAAAATAAATCATTCTTTAGTTAATAATATTAAAGCATCTCTAAAAGGTTGTAATAAACCTAAAAGTCCTATCTTATTTGGTCCTTTTCGATATTGAATATATGATAATAATTTGCGTTCAAATAAAGTTAAAAGGTCAACCCCAATTAATAAGAAAATCATTGTAATTAAAAAATTTAATATTCAAAAATAATAATAATTTTTATAAAATAAAATTATTATTTATTATATATCTGATATAATTTACTTATGCTCTAAATTTAACACACTTTAATTTGTTAAATTAATTATGTTAATTTTAATTTTTAAACATTTATTATATACAATAAAATTATTTCTCAATGAAAGTCCTTTCGTACAACTAATTAATCAAATTATTATTGCTGGAAACAGATCTGACTTACGTCGATCTGAACTCAAACCATGTAAGACTTTAAAAGTCGAGATGACTTAACTTTTAAATTTCTGCATTTAAAATTTATCTTAATTCAACATCGAGGTCGCAATCATCTTTATTTATTTGTTATTTAAAGAGATATTACGCTGTTATCACAAAGGTAATTTATTTTTCTAATTAGTATTATTATATGAAATTTAAATATTTCCTTAAATCAAAGTTTAATAAATATTATAATATAAAGTTTAATAAATTTACAAATCCTCCCAATTAAATATTAATTTAATAGTGTTAATTAAATATGTTATGAGTTACTGTTAAATTAATATCAAATTCCATAGGGTCTTATCGTCCCATAATCTAATTTTTGCATTTTAACTAAAAATATATATTAATCAATTATAATTGAGACAGTATATATTTCATTCAATCTTCCATTCCATTCTTTAATTGAAAGACAAATGATTATGCTACCTTAGTACAGTCAATATAATGCATCTATTTAAAAATTCAGTCAGCGGATTTGATTTTAAATTAAATTCTAACAGACATGTTTTTGATAAACAGGTGAATATATATATATATATATATATATATATATATATATATATATATATATATAATATAAATTTGTTTAATGTAATATAATAATATAAATTTGCGTAAGTCCTTAATTCTAAATATTATTAATTAATTAAATGTATATTAATGAATAATTACTAATTAAATCATTACAATTAATTTTTACTAATTTAAAACCATTTTTTGAAATTATTATATTAAATTATTAAATTTTTAGAATTTTAATTTTAAATTATTATATATTTTTTATTAATAATTATTTTTAAATTAATAAAAATAAAAAGTAGTAAATATAAATTTTAATTAATAAATTTATAGTTTATCCCATAAATTTGTAGTATAAAAGTTTTAATTATGTATTAATTACATAATTAAATAAAAATTAAATCTAAATTAAATTCAATTTTTTAAAAACTAGATATCAATAAATTCGAATAACATTTAATTTCTAAATATAAATTTATAATTTTTATTCTGCAAAAAATTATTTATATTTAGCTCATTTACTTTCGAGATAATTAAATATAACTAATTAAATTAATTAACCCTTATTCAAAAGGTACAAACTGAAATTTTATTTTATATTATATAATTAAATTTGCAATTCCTTTACAAACTGTATATTTAAATCTAATTAATTCTAAATAAATACATAAACATTTAATATTAATTATAATTTTAATTGTATAAATCTATTTATAAATTAAAAAATAATTTATAAATTCAATAATTCTAATTGTAAAATAATTATTTTATAAAAATTAATATTAATTACAAAATTTAATAATTATTAAGCTTAAAATTTTAAGAACTAGAGACACTTCCCAGTACTTTTACTATGTTACGACGTATTCAATTTATAATGAAATTCACGGGCAATTTGTACATCTTTTTTATTATATTCAGTGTATATAGTTATTTATATTTACCGTTAAATCATTCTTCAAATTAATATTAAATTTAAATTAATCAAATTAAATATTATTATAACTTATTTTGTCTTAAATTTCCTATATTCTGATTTGAATTTATAATATATCAAATTTTGAAAAATTTATAATTTATTGTTTACAATAAATCTAGGAATAACGATACATAATGAAAATATTTAAGTATATCTTATCGTTGATTATCAAATTGATAAACATGTTTTCCTAAATAAATGAAAAGACTGGAATATTATTTAATTTTCATGATTTACATTTAATTATTAAATAATTAATTATTTTTTGTAAAAGGGTACCTAATCCAGGCTTTTAATAAAATTTTTAAGATCTACTTAATTAAAAATTAAATTTAAATATAATTTAAAAACTTCATCTAAATATTATTTATTTCATTAATTGACAAATATAAAATAAGCAATTTCAATTGATTTAATTAATTTATAAAAATAGTTTAACCGCTATTGCTGGCTCTAAATTTATCTTTCTCAAAATTAATTTTCAAATCTAATTTTCATTAATTGTTATAGAAATTAAATAGTAAAATAAATATTTATTTTGAATATTAAATTTTCCTATATATTATATTAATATTTAATATAAACTAAATATAAAATTTATTAGTTTAACTATTTATTAAACAGTAATAAAATTTTTAAATATTTTGTAAAAAATTTATTGAAATTTCGATTTAAAATTTAATTTTAACTTAAAATTGCAAATTTATATATAAATTGTAACTAAAAGCCTATTTAAAATTATAAATTTCATTTTATTCTTTTTTATGTAAAAAAAATATTTTATTTATAAACTAAAATTTTACGATAATTATAATACTTATAGCAAATTTTATTAATAATAATTAAATTAAATTAATAATTAAATAAGTTATATTTATTAATATTTATAAATTATAAAGAAATTACTATAAATAATTTAATAGCCATGAATATTAAAAAATTTTTAATATTTGTGCCCCTAAATATATTATTACAAAAAATAATCTATATACCTATAAATGAATAATATTAATAAAACTATAAAATATTAAAATAAATTATAATTTATGCATTTTACATTCTTAACTAAATAAAATAATTAATATACCTATAAATATTAATAAACAATATTCATTTAATATTTATTGGTTTTCTATCACTAAAAAATTAAATAATTAATAAACCTATTAATGTTGAAAAATTTTTGATATTTATATCCTTAAATAAATTATTAGAAAGTGATTAATAAACCTACAGGTTATTAATTTATTATTAATTTATTAATAGAACTATAAAATATTAAAATAAACCAATAAAGTATTTAAATAAATTATAATATTTATAGATTTTATATTCATAAATAAGTTAAATAATTAATAAACCTATAAATATCCAAATTATATTAATTTAATATTAATATTTAATTTAATATTAATATTAAAATTATATTAATTTAATATTTATAGGTTTTGTATCCCTAAATAAATTAAATAATTAATGAACCTGATAATATTAAAAAAATTTCTTCTACTTATAGAATATTGTATCCTTAAATAAATAAAATGATTAACAAACTGTATTTAATAATATTTATTTAACATTCGTAGATTTAAATTAATTATTATAACATAATTAATAATCATATAAATAGCAAATAAATTATATTTCAAATTATAATTATTTAATAAACTAATATTATCACTTAATTAGAATTATTTTCTTCTCACTAAAATAATATAAAAGTAATTAGTTATGCTACTCGACTATAATAGTATAAAATTATTTATACCATTTAAATAGAGTAACATTAATTATTTATAATAACATTAATTTATACTACTCGACAGAATAATTAAATAATATAAAATTAATTGTATATAATAAATTAATTTCTACTACTCGAATAAAATAGTACAAAATTAATAAGTTATACTACTAAAATAGTATAAAATGAAGTATTTATAATAAATTAATTTTTACTACTCGACTAAAGTAGTATAAAATTAATTGTTTATACTACCTGAATAGTATAAAATTAATTGTTAAACAGATTTCATATATAATATTATTTTATAATATATCGATAGATTATTAATCTATAAGCTCAATCATTTGCTTATTTATATTTGAATTTAATAAAATTTGTCAACAGTAGAAATTTTCAATGGAACACGTTTTCATATTATATATGCAATAAAATTAGCCCACCACAATACCAGTCGAAAATATCAATAGAGGAAATTTGACACAATAAAATTTGTCAATAGTAGAAAATTTCAATGGAACAAATTTTCATATTAAATATGCAAGAAAATTAGGTCACCACAATACTAGTCGAAAATATCAATAGAACAAGTTTTACAGAGTAATATTTGTCAACAGTAGAAAATTTCAAAGGAACAAATTTTCATATTACATATGCAATATGATTAGCTCACGCCAATACTAGATGAAAACATCAATAGAGCAATTTATGCACAATATATTTGTCAACAGTAGATAATTTCAATTAATTCTCGCTATGTATATTAAAGTAGAAGGTCAAACCGTCGGAGATATTACCAATTGGTATAAAGTCATTCTTATTATCGAAGAAATACCCTCCCTAGAACCTAACACGCTGTAGCCTGTGTCATGTTTAGTGCTCACGGAAATAAATGGAGTAGAAATTATATCTGAAGCACACCATATTTTCAAATATGAATTAGAAGATTGAGAGTCAAACCGTTCTAGATTGTTACCACCTTCTTTGAGAGTCGAACGGCAGAGTCAGTAACCTTACATGTAGTTGTGATTCCGAGAGTCAAGCTTGGTATTACTGGATAAATTCGTAGAACAGTATTGGTACTTGTTACCTTAATTGACGGTTTGAATATTAAAGTAGAGTGTCAAACCGTTCTATATCGTTACATATGGGTATGAACTAAACCTCTTTACGAAGGCCTTACCTTCCGATAAGCTAACCCGCTATATCTAGAGTATAGCTTCCTGTTTAGAGAAACACATTAGTATACGTTTTAGAGATGGGCGCTTTTATTTCATGAATGGCGTAGAAGACCGAGGGTCAAACCGTTGTAGAACGTACCCACCTTCTTTGAGAGTCGCTCAGACACGCCTATAGCTTCACCTATCCTGCGATTCCCTGAAGCAGACCACGTGTTCCGCGACTAATCCCGCAGTAGAGTATTGGATTTCGACACGCTACTTCACTATAAAAATATTAAGGAACAGAGATAGCCATTGCAGAACGCTTATTGCAATACAGTCAAACTTTTTACACAAAGCCTTACCTTGCGATAACCTATCCCGCCGTATCGAGAGTATAACTTGGTGATCAGTGATACACATTAGCATATATTTTAGTGGCAGGCACCATAAGTTCATGTATGAATTAGAAGGTCAGGTGTCAAACCGATCAAGACCGTTAGTATCCTCTTAGAGATTCGAACTGCTGAGTCAATAGCTTCACCTATCCTGCGATTCCTAGAGTCAAAACAGGTATTCTGGGAATATATCAGCCGTATATTGTAGGCAATGGACGCCATAATTCACGGTTTGGATATTACAGTGGAGCATCAAACCGATTAAAAACCCTACAAATTCGTATAATGTCAAACATCCTACCGAATGTGTTATCTTCCCCGAATCTCACCGGAACCATCAAGAGTATAACTTCGAGTGCAGAGAAAGGAACTACAATACATTTTAGTGACGCGCGCCTTAACTTCATGTATAAATTAGAAGATGGAGTGTCAATTCTCTCGAGAACGTTGTCACCTCCTGTGAGAGGCAATCGGATACGCCAATAGCTTCACCTATCCCGCGATTCCAAGAGTGAAACCAGGTATTCCTGGTGTAATTCGCTGAATAGTATTGGCAGTAAACACCTTGGTTAACGGACTGAACATTTCAGTAGAGCGTCAGACCTTTGATTACGATACCGACTGATATAAAGTCAAACATTTTTCCGATAGCCCTACCTTCCGCGTTCCTCAGTGGCTTCGTCTAGAGTATACTTCGTCCCTAGAACAAGAAGATAGTATTCATTTCAGGTACGGAAACCATGACTTCATGTATGAATTAGGAGATCGAGTGTCAAGCATTTCGAGAACGATACCGCACTACTTGGTATTCGAAAGGGTAGGTCAATAGTTTGAGATATCCTGTTATTCCGAGAATTAGATTCGGTAACACAGTAGTAAATCCGCCTAACAAATATTGGCAATTGACACCTAAATTCACCGTTTCAATACTAATGTTGGGAGTCAAACTGTCGGAGTACACTACCAATTCGAATAAAGTCATTCCATTTACCGAATACTAACCCTAGGAGAACCTAACCCCCTTTATCGGGGGGGGGGGGTCTCCCTTTATTAGAGGATCGAGGATCAAACCGGTCGAGATCGTTGCCACCGTCTATGAGAGACGAATTGCTAAGTCCCTAGCTTCACCTATCCAGTGATTCGTAGAGTCAAAGCAGGTATTTCCTGGAGGCAATCCGCTGAGCAGTATTGGCAATAGACACCATAAATCGCGGCTTGAGTATTAGAGAAGACCGACAAACCGGAGTAGAACATTACGTATTGATATACTTTACATATAGCCCATCCATTGAAGAAGATACACCGCCGTATCAGGAGTATATCTTTGTGTTCAGGGAAAGAAATTAGCATTGATTTTAGCGACGGGCACCATAAATTCAAGTACAAATAAGAAAATCCAGTATTTTATCGTTCGACAATGTTTCGCCCCTTTTCTGGGAGTCGACCGCCTAAGTACAAGGGCTTCACCTATCCCGCGATTCCGGGAGTCAAGCCAGATATGCCAGGAGTGAGTCCGCTGCACAGTATTGGTAATAGACGCATTAATTAACTGTTCGAATGTAACAGTAGAAGGGCAATCCGTCGGAAGTCATTAACAATTGGTATAGAGTAATCATTTTTCCGATTACATTACCATCCCAGAACATAACGCGCTTTAGCGAGTGCAATTCATAGTGCTCGCAGAAAGAATTAGTCGAAACTTTAGTAGACGGACGCCTTATTTCATGTATCAAAAGAAAAATCGATCGTCAAATATTTCGAGAGCCATCCAACCTTCTTTGAGAGTCGAGCGGCTAAGACAATAGCTCCACCTATCCTTGTGATTCCAAGAGAAACACCTGGTATATCAGGACATAATCCGCTTTATATTATCGGCAATGGTTACCTTAATTTGCGATTTGAATATTGAAGTCGAGCATGAAACCGTTTGAAAGCATTACCAGATGGAATAGAGTCAAAAGTTATACCAAATGCCTTGCCGTCGGAGAAGCTATCCGCCATACCTATAAGCGTCGTGTTCAGGGAATCACATAGTAAACATTTTAGCGACGGGGACCTTAATTTCATTATGAATAAGATGATCGAGGATCGAACCGTTAGAGAACGATAGCACCCTCTTCGTGGGTAAAACGGCGAGCCAATAACTTCACCTATCCTGTGATTCCGAGGGACATGCGAAGTATTCTGGGAACAAACGCCCAGCACTGCATTGAAAAAGGACATCATAATGAACAGTATAAATAGCAAAGTAGAGAGTCAAACCGTGGAGGAAAAATAAAAATTCATATACAGTCATACTTTTTACCGAGTACCTTACCTTCCGAGAACCTAACCCGCAATGGCGTGTGTCCCGTTTTATGCTCACAGATACAAATTAGTTGACATGTTATCAGACGGACACTGCATTTTCATGTATAAATATCAAAATCGAGAGTCAAACCATTAGAGAAAGTTACCACCTCCTTTAAGTGTCGAAACGCTAAGACAATAGCTTCTCGTATCCTGTGACACGGATAGTCATATCAGGTATTCGAAGTCAATCCGCTGTAAAATATTGGTGACAGACACCGTAATTCACGATATGAATAATAAAGTGGAAGGTCAATCCGTCGGAGGACATTACCAATTGGTATAGAGTCATTCTTTTACCGAATACATACCTTCCTAGAACCTTACCCGCTATAACGAGTCTCATGCTTACGGTTCAAGAAACAAACGAGTATTTATTATAGCAGAAGCACACATTATTTTCAAATATGAATTAGACGATCGTGTGTCAAACCCTTCGAGATCGATACCAACTTCTTTGAGAATCATACGTTTGAGTCAATAGCTTCACCTACCATTGTGGTACCGAGAGTCAAACTCAGAATGCCAGGAGTAAACACACTGAAAGTATTGTTAGTAGACGACCGTAACTGACAGTTTGAATATTAAAATAGTGCGTCAAACCGTTCCAGAACGATATCAATTCCTATAAAGTCGATCGTTTTGCCGAAGACCTTACCCTTCGAAAAACAAACCGGCTGTATGAGGGGGGGGGGGTATAGCATCGTGTTCCGAGAAAGAAATTAGTATTCGTTTGTGTCGAGCACCTTAACTGCACGTATGAGATAGAAAATCGAACGTCTACCGTTCGAGAACGTTACCACTTCTTGGAGAGACGAACGCCAAAGTCCATAGCTTGACGTATTCCAATATTCTAAGAGTCAAACCATGTATGCCCGGAGTAAATGATACTAATTCGCTACCTTGAACACTGAGCATGACACTTGCTGCAGCGGGTTGGGCTTCTCGCAAGGTATGGCCTTCGGTAAACAGTTTGACGCTATACGAATAAATAACGTTCTACAAATATTTGACGTGCGACTTTAATATTAGAACCGTGAATCAATATTTCTATTGACAATGCTTTCAGCGGAGTTAATCCTGTACTGCCTGGTTGTAATCCCGGAATATCAGGATAGGTGAAGCTCCTGACATAGCCGATCGACTCTCAACGAAAGTCACGTTTCCGATCCATTTGACAACCAACATCCTAATTGATACAAGAAACTATGGGCCCGGCACTGAAATGGATACTAATTTCTTTCTCTGAGCACGAAGTTATACAATCTATACAGCGTGTTATGTACTCGGAAGGTAAGGACTTCGGTAAAAAGAGTGACTCTATACCAATTGATAATGATCTCCGACAGTATGACTCTCTACTTTAATGCTAATTCCGTGAATTATAGTGTCAATTTCCTATCTAGTTCAGCAGATTTACTCCGAAATGACTTGATTCACTCTCGGAATCACAGGGTGGTTGAAGCCACTGTCTTGACCGGTTTGTTCTCAAATATGGTTGTAACGCTCTCGAACGGATTTACTCTCGTGTTTCCTTTTCATGCGTGAAAATAAGGCGTCCGTCTGCTATAATTTCTGTTAATTTGTTTCGCTAACTCCAAGCAGGACACTATCATTGGCATGATAGGCTTCTCGGACGGTAAGGCCTCCGGTAAAAAATTTGACTCTACACCAAAAGATAAAGCTCTATAACCATTTGACGCTCTACCATAGTATTCATACCGTGAAATAAGCTGTCTATTGCCAATATTGTCCAGCGGTTGCGCCCTCGGAATACCTGTTTGACTTTCGGTATCACAGGATAGCAGAAGCTATTTTCATAGCCGTTCTACTCTCAGCGAACGCGGTAAATCTCTGTAAAGGTTTGACTCGAGATCGTATAATTCATGCTCTGAATAATGGTGACCGTCTATATTATGTACACAATGTGTTTCTCTAGAAACGAAGTTATACTCTCGTTGCAGCGGGTGATGTTCGCGAAAGGTGAGGCCTTCGGTAAAACGTTTGACTTTACCCTAATTGGTAACGTTATCAATCGTTATCAAACACAGGAGATGTGAAGCTATCACTTAGATGTTACGAATATCATATAAGGTGGTTACTGTCTCGAAATGTTTCAACTCCAGCTTCTAATTCATACATGAAATTTAAATTCCGTAACTAAAATGAACACGAATGTGTTTCACTAAACCCGACTTTATACTCTCTATGCGGAGCGCTAGCTTCGCGGTTGGTATGACTTTCGGTCAATATTTAATCTATATACCAGTAGATAAATTTGTACCTCAGTGTAACGCTCTATTTTAAAATTTACACCGGGGAGTAGGGATTTTAATGCCGAGACTGTACAGCGGATTTACACCCGGGATGCTCGGTATGAAGCTCGAAATCACAGGACAGTTGGCGGTATTGACGTAGCAGTGCCACTCTCATAGGAGCTGGTTACGATCTCGCACGGATTGCCCTCGATATTCCTATATATGGATGAAATTAATGTATCCGTCTGTTGAAATGTCTGCAAATTTGAAAACGTGAAAAATAAGGAGCACAGTCGCTGCAGGGTGTTTGGTTCTCGGAAGGTAAAGTATTGGACAAAAGAATGACTAATATACGAATTCGTAATGTTCTCTGACGGTTGACTCTGAATCTCAATATTCATGTCGTGATGTAAAGGGTCTTCTGCCAATACTGTTCATCGGATTTGATCCCGGAATACATTGTTTAACTCTCGGAAAGACAGAATGGGGTGTAGCTACTGACTCAGCCGTTTGAATCTCAAAGATGGTGGTAACGCTCTCAAACGGATTGACCCTAGATCTTTTAATTCATAGATGAAGTTAAGGTGCCCGTCACTGAAATGAAGAATAATTTGTTTCTCGAGCCCAAAACATGACACTCGCTGGAGGAGGTTAGGTTCTAAAAGGTATTGCTTTGGGTAAACACAGTGACTCTGTAACAGTTGGTATTGTTCTCCGAATGATTGACCCTCTACAGTAAAATTCATACCATGAATGAAGGTGACTATTGCCAATACTGTTCAGCGGACTTACCCCAGGAATACCAGACTTCAGTCTCGGAATCACAGTCGGTCAAGCTGCTGACTCAGCCGTTCGACCTCAAAGAAGGAGAAATCGTTCTCTTGCTGTTTGAATCTCGGTCTCCCTATTCATACATGAAACTAATTTGCGCAGCACTCAAATGTAGACTAATTGGTTTCTGCGAAAACGAAGTTATACCCGCTATTCATTGTGCTACGTTCTTGGAAGGGAAGCTATTCTGGAAAAAAGGACTTTATACCAATTGGTAATGTTCTCCGCGGGTTTCACTGTGTACTTTAATATTCAAGCCGTGAGGTAAGGTGTCCATTGTTAATACTGTACAGTTCACTGACTCTCGAAATGCAAGATTTGTTGATCGGAATCACAGGAAATGAGTATCGAATAACTACGGCGTTCGATTCTGTGCTATCGATCTAGAAAGGTTTTACACTCGATCTTCTAATTAATAGATGAAATTAAGGTGACTGCCTCTAAAATGTAAATTAATTTGTTCCTCTGAACAAGATGTTATACATCCGATGCAATGGGTTAGGATCTCGGAGCATAATGTATTCGGTAAAAGTTTTGACTCTCTACGAATAGGTAAAGCTCTACAACGGTTTGATGCTCCGCTTTAATATTCATACCGTGAAATAAGCTGTCCATTGCCAATGCGGTTCTGCGGATATACACCAGGAATGGACGGTTTGACTCTCCGAATCACTGGATAGGTGAAGCTACTGAACAAGCCGCTCGAATCTCAAACAAGGTGGTAACTTTCTCGAAGGGTTTGACCTTCGATCTGCATATTCATAATGAAAGTAATGTCCGCGTCACTAAAATATTTATTAATATGATCCCTCAAACAGAAAGATATACTCTCGATGAAGCGGGTGACTTTCGCAGAGGGTACCGCTTTGAGTAAAGCATTTGACTTTATAACAATTGATAACGTTCACAAACGGTTGACGCTTAAATTTAATATTTAAACCGGTAATTTATATGTCTATTGCGAATAATGTTCAACGGCTTTACTCCCGGAATATCTGTCATGCCTCTTTAAATCGCAGGATACGTGAAACAAATGATATAGCCGTTCGTCTCCCGCAGAAGGTGGCAACATTTTCGGACGGTTTGGCCATTTTAATTCATACATGAAATTAAGGTGACGTCACTAAATTATATACCAATACGTTTCCGTAAACACGTAGCTATGCCCTCGGTACGGCGGGATAGTTTCTCGAAACGTATGGCATTCGGTGAAGCGATTGACTTTATAGCAATTAGTAACGTTCCCACACGGTGGGCCGCTCTATTTTAATATTCTCTCCGCGAATAAAGGAATCTATTGCTAGTACTCTTCAGCGTATTTACGCCCGGAATACCTTGTTTTTACTCTCGGAATCATAGGACAGGTGAAGCTAATAACTAAGGCGTTCGATTCTCAACTATGCTGCCAACGTTCTCGAACGGTCTGACAATCGTTCTTGTGATTTATAGATGAAGTTAAGTTACCATCACTAAAATTTATACTATTATCCTTCTCTGACCATGAAGTTATGCTCTTGATACACCGGGTTAGATTCTCGGAAGGCACGCCCTTCGGTGAAAAGGTAGACTCTATACCAATAGGAAACGTTGTACAAATGTGTGACCATGTACGTTAATATTTATTCCGAGAATTTTGGTGTGAGTGCGATAGAGTTCAGCAGATTTACTCTTGGAATACCAGGCTTGTCTCCCGAAATCACAACTACCGTTGAAGCTATTGACTCTGCCGTTCTACTCTCAAAGAAGGTGGGCACTTTACAGAAGGGTGTTGCCAAACGACACCCTAATTCACGGTTTGATTGGTAAAGTAGAACGTCAACCGTGTGAGTACGTTATCAATTGCTATAAATTCAAATTCATTACCGAAGACCTTATCGTCCGAAAAACTAACCTGCTGAATATACATGATAACTTCATGCTCAGAGAAAAAAATTAATATTCCTGTCAGTAACGGGCACCATAACTTCATGTATGATTTAGAAGGTTGATGGTCAAACCGTTCGAGAACGTTGCCACCTTCTGAGAGAGTCGGAAGGCTAAGTAAATAGCTGCACCTATCCTGTGATTTGGAAAGTCAAAGAGATATTCCGGGATTAAACGCGCTGTACAGTATTGGCAATAGACACCTCAATTGACGGTTTGAATATTAAAGCATCCCGTCAAGCAGTTGTAGAACATTACCTGTAGGGATAAACTTATTACAGAATGCCTTACCGCCCGAAAATCTGACGCACTGTATCGGGAGTATAACACCGTGTTCAGAGGTACGAACTAGTATACGTTTCGGTAACGAGCACCATAATTTCATGTATCAATTAGAACGTAGATGGTCAATCCGTTCGAAAACCTTACCACCTACTTTGAGATTCGAACGGCTAGGCCAATTGCTTCACCTATCCTGTGATTCTGAGAGTCAAATCGGGTAATTCGGGAGTAAATCCGCTGAACTGTACAGGAAATAGACACGCCAATTCACTGTTTCAATGTTAACGTGTAGCGTCAAACCGTTCGAGATCGGTCCCACCTTTTCTCAGATTCGAGCGGCTAAGTCAGTAGTTTCACCTACCCTGTGATCCCGTAGTACGACGCAGGCATTCCGAGAGGCAACAAACTGTACGCAATTGGCAGTGGATATCATATTTCAGGGTATGAATATTAAGGTACACAGTCTATCACTTGTAGAATGTTACCGATTGGTATATTGTCAAAAGTTTGTAGAAGGCCTTACCTGCAGTGAATCTAACCTGCTGCATCGAGAGTAATTGGTCTTCATTTCAGTGACGGCACGTTAAATTCACGTATGGAATAGAATTTTGAGCATCAAACTGCTCGTGGACGTTCCCACCTTTTGTGAGAAACGGCCGGCTATGTCAACAGCTTCACTTATCCTGTAACTCAGGCAGTCAAACCAGGCATTCCCTGAGTAATTCCGCTGTACAGTATCGGCATTAAAAACCCTTCTTCCCGGTACAGATAGTAAAGAACAGTATCACACAGCTGTACAACTTTACGTACTTGGATAGATTCCATCTTCTCATTAAGGGCCGTACCTGCCGTGAAGCAAACCCGCCGTAAGGATAGCATAACTTCGTGTATAGCGAAGCGAACTAGTATCCATTTTACTGACGGGCCCCTTTACATCATGTATGAATTAGAAGGTCAAGTGTCATACGGTTCGGAAACGTGACCACCTTCTTTGAGTATCGAAGGGATAAGTGAATACCTTCACCTATTCTGGGATGCCGAGAGTAAAACCAAGAGTACTAGGAGTACATACCGTGTATAGCATTGGCAACTGACACCTGAATTCTCGGCATGAGTCTTATTTAGGGAGTCAAATCGTCGGAGAACATTACTAATTGTTATAAAGTCATTCTTTTTACAGAATAAGTTACCATCCGAGAACGAATCCCGCTGTATCGAGAGTCCAACATCGTGATCAGAGGAGCATATTGGTATACAATCTCGTGGTGTGCACCATAGTTTCATGGATGAATAACTAGAGCGAGCGTCAAACCGTTCAAGATCGTTATCACCTTCTTCACCGCGCATCTGAGTCAATTGCTGCAGCTATCCTGCGATTTCCAGAGGCAAATCAGGTATCTGAGGAGTAAATTCTCTGCGCTGTGTAGGCAATAAACACCTCAACCATGTGTATGAATATTAAAGTACTGCGTCACACAGCAGGGGAACGATACCAATAGGTTGTAACATCGAACACCTTACCAAACACCTTACCTCCCCAGAACCGAACCCGCTATAATGAGTGTTATGCTTAGTGCTCACAGCAACAAATCAGGAAACATTTTAGCAGACAGACTGGTTTTTTCATTTATGAATAGCAAAATAGAGAATATAACCGTCTGGAGAGCGATCCCACCTTCTTTGATAGTCGCATATCTAAGTCAATTGTGTCACCTATCGCGTGATTGCGGTAGTTGGATCACGCATTCTGGGAGTAAATTCGCTACACAATAATAGCAATAGACACCATAATTCATGTTTTGAATATTAAAGTAAAGCGTCATACCGTTTGTGAACGTTACCAACGTGTATGATGTCAAGATTTTTACCCAAGGCCAGACCATCCACGATCCTCAGAACCTTCATCGAGAATATATGTTTGTCCTCAGAGAAAGAAACTAATATTAATTTTAGTGACCGGCATCTTAACTTGATGCATGGTTTAGAATCTCGATGGTGAAACATTTCGGGAACATTTCCACCCTCTTTGAGAGTCAAACCGATGAGTCAATCGTTTCACCTATCCTGTCATTTCGAGGATCAAATCAGGTAATATCAAAGTAAATCCGCTGACCAGTATTGCCAATAGACACCTTAATTCCTGGTTTGAACATGAAAATAGAGCGTCAAACCGTTCGGGAACGTAACCACCCTCTCTGAGTGTCGAACGGATAGGACAACAGCTTCTCCCATCCTGTGATTCCTAGCGTTAAGCCAGGTATGCCAGGAGTAAATCCGAGAGAACATTATTGACAATAGATCCCATGGTTCACTGTGTGAGTATTAAAATCGGGTGACAAACCTTCGACGAACATTATCAACTCGAATTAAGTAATTCCTTTTGCCGAATAAATTACCTTCCGAGAACTTATCACGCTGCATCGAGAGTATAACACCAAGGTCAGAGGTACAAGCTATTATATATTTTACTGACGCGCACCAGAACTTCATGCATGAATTAGAATATCGTGGGGAAAACCGTTCGAGAACGTTTCCGAAATCTATGTGGTTCGAACGGCTGAGCCAACAGCTACACCTAACCTGTGCTTCCGAGGATGAAACCACGTATTCCTGCAGTAAATATGCTGTACTGAATTCGTAATAGGCACCTCAACTCACGGTTTGAATATTAAAACAGGCCGACACGCCGATGTAGAACATTAGATATTCCTGTAGGATCAAACCACTTACAGAATGCCTCACCCTCCGAAAAAATTGGCCCGCGGTATCGAGAGTATAACATCGTGTTCAGAGAAGAAATTTCGAATACATTTTAGTGAAGGGCACCTTAATTTCATGTAAGAAATATAAAGGGGGAAGATCAAACCGTACGAGAATGTTTTCACCTCCATTGAGGATCGACCGTCTAAGTCTTTAGCGGCACGAATCCTGTGATTCCGAAAGTCAAATTAGGTATATGGAGTGTAAATCGGCAGCACAATTTTGGCTCTCGACACCTTAATTCACGGATTGAATATTAAAGTCGCCAGACAGTCCGATTTTGAACGTTACAAATACGTATGAAGACATTTCTTTTTCGAATACCTTACATTCTTAGAGCCTAGCCCCCTGTATCGAGAGAATGACTTCGTGTTGAGAGGAGAAATTAGTATATATTTCAGTGATGGCCACGTTAATTTCTTGTATGAATTCGTTGATCGAGGGGCAAACTGTTCCAGAACGTTACCACCATCTTTGAGAGTCGTACAGCTAAATCAATAGATTCACCGATCCCGTGATTCCGATAGTCAAACCAGATATTCCAGGTGTCAATCTGCTGTGCAGTTTTCACATCATACAACCTATTTAATGGTATAAACATTATTTCCACAAGGTAAACCGCCGTAGAACGTTAGGAATTGGTTAAAAATCAAACCTTTGCCGATGGCCTTACCAACCGAGAAGATACCACGTCGCATGGAGAGTATAACTTTGATTTCAGCGAAAGGAATTACTGTACATTTTAGCAGTCTGACTCCTTATTTTCATGCATGAATAGTAAAATCGACAGTCAAACCGCTCGATGTAGATCCCACCTTCTTTGTGAGTCGATCGGCTAGGACAATAACTCCAACATCTCTGCTTTTCCAATAGGCAAACCAGTTGTGCCGGGAGTCAATTCGCTGTACACTGTTGGTAATGAACACCTTAACTCGCGGTTTGAATTCTAAAGTAGAGCGTCAAACCGTTTGTGAACGTTACCAGTTGCATTAATCTCAAACGTTTTATCAGATACCATTCCTACCGAGAACATAACCCGCTGCAACGAGTGTGTTGCTTAGTATAAACGGAAACAAATCAGTATAAATTGTAGTGACTGGAACCTTAATTTCATGTATGGATGAGAATATCGAGAGGCAAACCGTTTCAGGACGGTACCACCACCTTTGAGAATGACACACCTAGGACAATAGCTTCACCTGTACTTGTGATTCCCAGAATCACACCAGGTATATCAGGAGTTAATCCGCTGTATACTATTGGCAGTGGGCATCCCAACACGCGGTTTGAATATTAAAGTAAAGCGTGTAACCGTTTAAGAACGTTACCAGATTGTATAATGTCAAACGTTTTACCTATGTCGTTACCCTCCGTGAACATAATCCGCTGTCTCCACAGTATAAATTCATGATGAGGGACACAAATTAGTATACATTTTAGTGACGGGCACCTTAACTTCATGTATGTACTAACAGATCGAGTGTCAGACGATTCGAGATCGTTACCACCTTGTATGAGAGTGGAACGGCTGAGTCAATAGACACAGCTGTCCTGTGATTCCGTAGAATCTAACCGGGTGTTCCCAGCGGAAAACCACGTCACAATATTGGCAGTAGACACCATAATTCACGCTATGAATATTAAGGTAGAAAGTCAAACCGTCGGTGAACATTACACGTAAGTATGAAGTCATTCCGTTTAGAGATTACCTTACCTTCCGAGAACATTACTGGCTGCAGGGACTGTGTTGCTTCGTGTTCAGTGAAACATATTAGTATTCATTTTTGTGACGGGACCATTAATTTTGTGCATGAATGAGAGGGTCGCGATTCAAACCGTTCCAGAACGTTACCACCTTTTTAGAGTATCGCACATGTATGACAATAGCTTCACCAATACTGCGATTTCGAGAGCAATACCTGGTATCTCAGGAGTACATCCGCTGAACAGTAGTGGCAATGCATACTTTGACGCACAGTTTGTATATCAAAGTAGAGCGTCAAACCGTTTGAGAATGTTGCCAATTGATATAAGGTCATACTCTTTACCGGATACCATAGTTTCCGATACCATAATCCGCGGTACCGTGGGTAACAACATCGTGCTCATGGAAACAAATTGGTATATATTTTATCAGACGCGAACCTCAACTTCATGTATGAATAAGAATACCGCGTGTCAAACCGCTCGCGAACCTTACCAGCTTGTGTGATAGACGAACGGCAATAGCTTCAGCTATCCGGTGATTCGGAGGGACGAATCAGGTATTCCTGGAGTAAATCCACTGAACTGTATTGGCAATACACTCCTGAATTCACGGTTTGAATATTAAGGTGGAGTATCAAACCGTAGGAGGATATTACCAATTCGAATTCAGTCATTCTTCTTGCCGAATATCATAACATCCGAGAAACGAACCCGCTGTAGCGAGTGTCCTGGTTATTGTTCACGGAAACAAATTAGTAGACATACTTGCAGAAGGGTACCTCATTTCCATGAATGAAGATCATAATGGAGAGTCAAACTGTTCCAGAACGTTACCACCTTCTTCGTGAAATCGCACATATAACACAATAGCTTCACCTATACTGCGATTCCGAGAATGTAACCTAGTAGTCCGGGAGTAAATCCGCTGAAGAGTATGGGAAATTGATCCCTTAATTCACGATATGCATATTAAAGTATGGAACCAAACCGTCGGAGAACATTACGGTTTCGTATAAAGTCATTCCTTATACCGAAGACAATACCGTCCGAGATCCAAACCCACTGTAGCGAGTGTCCTGCTTAATGATCACAAAAAGAAATTATTAGACATTTTATCGAACGGACACCATACGTTTGTGTATAAATATAGGCATGGTGAGTCAAGGCTTTCGAGAACGTTACTACCTGCTTTGAGACTCGAATGGCTAAGTCTAAAGCTTCATACATCCTGTGATTCCGAACATCAAACGAGTTATTTCGGGAATAAATGCACTGTACAGTATTTGCACTAGATTTCTTAATTCGCGGATTGCATATTAAAATAGTGTACCACACCGTTGTAGAACGATGCATATTGGTATACTGTCAATCTTTTCACCGAAGGCCTTACCATCGGAGATCATACCCGCTGGATCGAGAGAATAAGTTCGTGTGCAGAGAAGGAAATAAGTATATATATTAGTGACATGCACCTTAATTTCAGGTATGAATATGAAAATCGATTGTAAAACCTCTCAACAACGTTTACACCTTTGTTGCGAGTCGCATAGCTAAGGCAACATCTTCACGTGCCCTGTCATTCCAAGAGCCATTCATGTTGTTCCGTGAGTAAATTCGGTGAACAGTATTGGCAGTAGACGCCTGACTTCACGATATGAATATTATAGTAGAGATAATCCGTTCGATTATGTTTCCAGTTGGTATACAGTAAAACGTTTTACCGAAGACCTTACTTTCAGCGAACGTAGCTCGCTGTGTAGCGAGTGTAACTTCGTATCCATAGAATAAAATTAGCACAAATTTTAGTGCGGGGCAACAGAACTACATGTATGAATATGACGATCCAGTGTCAAACCGATGAAGGACGTTACCATCTTTCTTGATTGTCGCACAGAGCTTAGTCAATAGCTACAACTATCCCGTGATTCCGAGAGTCAATACGGGAAAACCCAGAGTTAGCCGCTAATGGGTATTAACAATAGACACCTCAAGGCACGGTGTGCATATTAAAGCTGGCCGTCAAGACGATGAATGACAATATCATGTCGTGATGAGTTAAACTTCCTATGGAATGCCATACGCACCGAAAAACTGACACGCTGTATTGAGAGTATGACACCGTCTTCAGAGGTACGAAATCGAACACAGTTAAGTGACGAGCACCTTAATTTCATGCGTGAAATGAAAGACAGAAACCCAAGCTATGCGAAAACTATTCCACCTTCTGTGACAGACGAACGGCTATGTCAATACCATCAGCCATCCTGTGATGCCGAGAGCTAATCAGGGTATTCCTGGTGTAAATCCGCTGAACAGAACTGGAAATAAATACCTTAATTTATGGCTCGAATATTAATGAACGGGGTCAACCGATGTAGAGCGATAGCAACTGCTATAGAGTCTAACTCTTTACCGAAAGCCTTACTTTCCGGGAACATCACCCGCTGCGTCGAGAATATAACTTTTTATTCAATCGAAGAAGTTAGTATTCATTCCAATGACGGGGCTTTAACTTCATGTTCGAATGAGAATATCGAGCTTTATACCGCTTGAGAATGTTGCCATCGTCTGTGAGAGACGATCGCTAATTGAATAGCTTCAGAGATTCCGATAATCAAACTAGGTATTCAGGGAGTACATCGGCTGAACACTATTAGTAATCGACACATTAATTCACGGTTTGAATATTAAAATACAGCGTCACACCCAGTGAGAATGTTACTAATTCATATGAAGTCAAACGTTTTGCAGAATGCCTGGCCGTCCGATAAGCTAACCCGCCGTTTCGAGTGTATACCTACGTGTTTACGGGAACACATTAGCATACAATTCAGTAATGTCACCTTAAATTCATGTATGAATTAGAAGATCAAGGGTCAAACCGTTCGAGAACGATGTCACTTTCTGTGAGAAACGGGTGGCTAAGTCAATAGTTCCGCGTATCCTGCGATTCGGGAGTCAAACCAGGTATTCCGGGAGCAAATCTGCTCAACAGTTTTGGTAATAGACACCGTAATTCCCGGTTTGAATATTAAAGCAGACCGTCAAACTATTGTAAGACGTTACATATTTGTATAGAATAAAAACTATATAGACACCTACCTTCAGAGAAGCTATCCAGTCGCATCGAGAGTACAACTTTGTGTTCAGAGGATCAAATTAGTAAACATTTTAGTGACGTGGTCTAAATTTTATTCTAAACCAAAGGAGCGGTGGCCACATCGTTCGAGATAGTTATATCATTCTTTAAGACTCGAACGTATAAGTCAATAGGTTCATACATCCTGTGATTCCAAAAGACAAACGAGATATTTCGGGAGTAATTGCGCTCTACAGTATTGGCAATAGATACCTTAATTCGCGGATTGGATATTTTGATAGAGCGTCACACCGTGTGAGGACGTTACCAGATGATATAATGCCAAGCCATACCGGCCGAAAAGCTGTCCCAACGCATAGAGCGTAGAACGTAGTGTTTAGAGAAACTCATTAGTACTCAATTTAGCGACAGCACCTTAACTTCATGTATGAGTCAGAAGATCGAAATTTATACCGTTCGACATGGTTACCACCTTCAAGGAGAGTCGCATAGCTAAGCCAATAGCTTCACCTACTCTGTGATTCCGAGAGTAAAACAAGTCGTTACTGGTGTAAATCCGCAAAATTATATGGGCAACTGACGTCATGATTCTCTGTATGAATATTAAAGAAGACCGTCACACCGTTATACAGAGTTACATAATAGTACAAGATTTTACGGTTTACAGAAGGTCTAACCTTCCGAGCCGCTAAATCTCTATATCCGTGGTATTACTTCGTGTTCAGAGTAGCAAATTAGTGCACACTTTGGTGACGAGTACCTTGATTTAATTCATGAATTAGAATATGGAGGGTGAAACCGTTCAAAGACGTTACCACCATCTATGAGAGACGGACGGCTAGGTCAATAGCTTGACCTATCCTGTGATTCCGCGAGCCAAATCAGGTAATATCGGAGCAAATCCGCTGAAGAGTATTGACAATTGAGATCTTATTTCGCTGTATTATTATTAGTGAAGGGAGTCAAACCGTCGGAGAACATTACCAATTCGTATAGAGTCATGCTTTTTTTGAATACCTTACCTTCCGATATCCAATCCTGGTGTACCGAGTGGCCTGCTCAATGTAAACTGAAATAGATTAGTAGACATTTTGGGGACGGACACCACATGCTTGTGTACAAATATCAACATCGAGAAGCAAAGCGTTCCAGAACGTACCCACCATCTTCGAAAGTCGCACAGCTAAGTCAATAGCTGCAGCTATCCTGTGATTCAGAGAGTCAAGCCAGGTATTCCGGGCGTAAAACCGCTGGAAAGTAATGGCTTAGACACATTAATGCACGGATACTATGTCAAAGTAGAGCCTCAATCCGTTTGAGATCGTTACCAATTCGTGTAAAATCAAAAGTCTTACCGAAGGCCTTACCCTCCGACAGACCAACCGACTGTAAGGAGAATATAACTTTGTGTTCAGAGAATGAAATTATAATAATCTTTAGTGACGGGAATCTTAATTTCATGTATGATTTGGAAGATCGAAAGTCAACACTTCCGAGAACGTTACTACCTGCTATGAGAGTCGAGTTGCATAATCGGTGTCTAAAATTATCATGAGGTTCCGAGGGACAGGCCAGGTATTCCGGACGACAATCCGCAGTGCAGAATTACCAATGGACTCGTTCATTCACGGTATCAATATTAAAGGAGCGCGTCAATCCTTTGGACGACATTACATATTGCTATAGTGTCAAACTTCGTCGCAACGACTTACTTGCCGAGAACCAACCCCGCTGTATTGAGGGTATAACTACGGGTTTATAGACGGAAATTTGTATTCATTTTAGTGATGGGCACGATTATTTTATGGTGAATAAAGAGATCGAGAAGTAACCTGGTCCAGATCATTAGCACCACGTTTGAGAGTCGCACAGCTCAGTCAATTCCTTCACCAATCCTGTGATATCGGGAGTCAAACCAGGCATGGCCAGAGTCAATAAACTGTACTCTATTGGCAATGGACACCTTAATTGACCGTTTGAATATTTAAGTAGAGCGTGAAACCGTTTGAGACCCTCACCAATTGGTATAAAATCAAACCAATTACCGAAGACCTTACCCCCCAGAAACAAAACCCACTTTATCGAGAGTATAATATCATGTCGATGGAAACAAATTAGTACACACATAACTGACGGCCACCTTAATTTCATGTATGAATTAGAATATTGAGCGTCAACCCTTTGTGAACGTATCCAATTGTTATAGAGTCAATCGTTTTACAGAAGGTCGTACCTTCCACGAACCTCACCCGCTGTAGCGAGAATATGACGTCATATTCGTGGAAGCGTAGAAGATCGATCGTCAAACCGTTCAAGTACGGCACCTCCAACATTGACGGTCGGACGTTTAAGTCAGTAGCTTCATCTGTCCTGTGATTCCGAGAGTAATGCCTGGCATTCCTGGAATAATACGCTGAACAGTGTTGGCAATAGACAGCATATTTCACGATATGAGCATTAAATCAGAGCATCAAGTCGTTGTAGAGCATTACCTACTCGTATGGACTCAAACGCTTTACCGAAGAGCTAACCTTCCGTGAAGCTAACCCTCTGCATCGAGAGTGTAACTTCGTGTTCAGAGAAGCAAGTTCGTATACATTTTGGTGATGGCTACGTTAGAATCATGCGAGAATTCGATGATCCAGGGAAAAACGGTTCGAGAATGTGTCCACCTTTCTTGAGATTGGAACAGCTAACAGTATAGCTTCTTTGAGAGTGGAACGGGCAAGTCAGTACCTTCAGCTATTCTGTGACTCCGAGAGTGACACCGTGTATTCCAGCAGTAAATACGCTCAACAGTTATGGCAATAGACACCTTAATTCACGCTATGAATATTAAGGTAGAGAGTCGTACCGCGGAAGTGCGTAACGTATTTGTATAGAGTCAAACTCTTTCCCGAAGGCCTAACCTCCAGTGATGCTAACCCGCTGTACCGAGCGTAAAACACCGTGTTCAGTAAAACAAATTACACAACATTCTAATGGCGGGTACAGCAACTTCATGTATGAATATGAAGATCGAGCGTCAAGCCGTTAGAGAACGTTATCACCTACCTTGAATGTCACACTTCTAAATCAATAGCTGCACCTATCCCTCGATTACGAGAGACAATTCTGGTATTCCAGGAGTAAATGTTTGACGGTTGGTCTCAAACAGTTTGACGCTTTACTTTTCTATTCAAACCGTGAATTAATGTGTCTATTGGCAGCACAGTCCAGCGGATTTACTCCAGGAATACCTGGTTTGATTATCCCAAACACACGATAGGTGTAGCTATTGACATAGCCGTCCGACTCTCAAAGAGGGTGGGAACGAACTCGAACGTTTTGACACTCGATCTCCTTATCGGTAATGAAATTAAGGACCCCGTCTCTAACATATTTACTAATTTGATGTTCCGAACGCGAAGTCATACTGTCGATACAGCGACTCCACACTTTAATGCCCATGCCGAGAATTTAGATGACTATTGCCAATGCTGTATTGCGGATGTATTCCTAGAATGCCTGGTTTGATACGCGCATCCCAGGAGAAGTGATGACACTGACTTAGCCGTTCGACTCTCAATGAAGGTGGCCACGTTCCCGAACGGTTTGACACTCGATCTTCTAATTCATACACGAAATTATGGTGACCGTCAGTAAAATGGATACTAATTTCTTTCTCTGGATACCATGTTATACTCTCGATTCGTCGCGTTATGCTTTCGGATGGTACGGTTTTCAGTAAAACGTTTGACTTCATACCAATTGGTAACGCTCTCAATCGGATTGTCGCACTACTTTCATATCCAAACCGTGAATTAATGTGACTATTGTCAAGACTGTACGGCAGATTCTCTCCCAGAGTAACTGATTTGGCTATCTGAATCACATGATAGGTGCAGTTTTTGACTTAATCGTTCGATTCTCAAGGATGGTGGTATCGTTCTCGAATGGTTTGATTCCCGATAATTTTATTCATTCAAGAAAATAAGGTGTCCGCCTGCAAAAATGTCTACTAATTTGTTTCCGTGTGCACTAAGCGTGACACTCGCTACAGCGTGATAGGTACGTGGAATGCAAGGTATCCGGTAAATAGTATGACTTTTTAAAAATTGGTTATGTTCTCCAACATGATGACTCTGTAATTTAATATTCAAATATTGAATTCAGGTGTCCACTGCCAATACAGTTCTACGGAATTTACTCCAGGAATGCCAGACTTGACTGTCGGAATCATAAGTACAGGTGAAGCTATTGACTCAGCCGTTCGAATCTCGAAGAATCTGGTAAAGTTCTCGAACTGTTTGACACTAAATCATCTTATCGATACATGAAATTAAGGTGTCCGTTATGTAAATGTCCACTAATTCGATCCTGTGAACCCAAAGTAAGATAATCGCTACGGCGGCTAGCGTTCTCGGAATGTAAGGCATACGTTAAAAAGAATGACTTTACACCGATTGGTAATGTTCCCGACGTTTTGACTTTCAACCATAATATTCATGCCGCGAATTTCGGTATCTGTTTCCAATATTGTTCAGCGCATTTTCACCTACCATACGTCGTATGACTCTCGCAATCACAGTAAAGGAGAAGCTATTGACATAGACGTGGGGCTTTCAGTTAAGATGGAATCGATCTGCAATGGTTGGACACTCTATTTTCCTATTCATACATGAAACAAAGCTGTGCGTCTGCCAAAAAGTCCACCAATTGGTTTCTGCGGGCACTGAGCATGATTCCCGGCACAGTGTGTGCGGTTCGAGGAAGGTAAGTTATTCGGTAAATAGCGACTTTATAAAAATTGGTTATAATGTCCAACGGACTGATTCTCTACTTGATTATTCATACCGACAATTAAGGTGTCTTCTACGAATACCGTTTAGCGGATTTACATCTGGACTTCCAGGCTTGACCCTCGGTATCACATGATAGGTGATGCTATTGGCTTAGCCGTCCTACTCCCAATTAAGTTGGCAACGATCTCGATCGGTTTGACACTCGATCTTCTTATATGCAAATAAAATTATGGGTGCTGTCACTAAAATATGTACTTATTTCCTTCCTAGGTCGAGAACGTATACACTAGATACATCGGGATAGGCTCTCGCAAGGTAAGGACTTCGGTAAAATGGTTTACTGCATAGCAATATGTAGCTACCTACAATGGTTTGACACTGTTCCTTAATATTTATAACGTGGAATAGCGTGTCTAATTCCAATACTGTACTGCAGGTTTAGTCGCGGAGAACCTGGTTTGTCCTCAGAATCACAGGATATGTGAAGATATTAGCGTAGCTGTGCGATTCTCAAAGACGCTGGTTACAATCTCGAACGGTTTGATACTCGATCTTCAAACACGTACATGAAGTTAAGTTTGCCCGTCACTAAAATGTATTTTAATTTGTTCCAATGAACACCATATTCTACTCTCGGTACAGCGCGATATGTTTTCGGAGGGTAAGGTCTTCAGTAAAGCGATTGATGTTATAGGAATTGGTAGCATTGTCAAACGGATTGACTCTGTACCTTAATATACATACTGTGAATTATTGCGCCTATGCAAATACTGTGCAGTGGAATTGCTCCTGCAATACCTACCTTGATATACATACTGTGAATTATTGCGCCAATGCAAGTACTGTTTAGTGGAATTGCTCCTGCAATACCTACCTTAATATACATACTGTGAATTATTGCGCCAATGCCAATACTGTTCAGAGGAATTGCTCCTGCAATACCTGGTGTGTATGTCAGTATCTCAGGGTCGGTGAAGCTATTGACTTCGCTTTGCGACTCTCAAGAAAGGTGATAACATTCTAGATCCGATTGAATCTGGATCGTCTAATTCATGCATGAAGTTATGGAGCCCGTGACTGAAATGAATATTAATTTCGTTTTCTGAATAGGAAGTTATACTCTCGAAGCGGCAGGTCATCTTCTCCGAAGGTAAGTCTATCGGTAAAGTGTTTGGCTCTATACCAATATCTACCGCCCTGTAACCGTTTGGCGGTCTGCTTCCATTTTCCAACCGATAACTGAGGTGTCTATTGCCAATAATCCTCAACGGACTTACTCCCGGAATTCCAGGCTAGACTCTCGGAATCACAAATATAGGTGAAGCTATTGACGCAGTCCTTTGACTCTCGAAGAAGCTGGTAGCGTAATAATTTGACACTCGATCTTCTAATTCATAGATTAAACTAACGAGCCCGGCACTAAAATATTTACAAATTGGATTCTATGAACTCGAAGTTATACCAACGATACTGCATGTTATATTCTCGGATGGTAAGGCATCCATTGCAGATTATTATGGTATTCCTATTAGTAGCATTCCCAAACGGTTTGACGCTCTACTTTAATATTCATACCGAGGATTAAGGTGTCCATTGCCAATTGTGTCCAGCCAATTTACACCAGGAATACCTGGCATTACTCTTGGAATAACAGGATTGGTGAAGCTATTGGTTAGGCGGTTCGCCCCCACTGAAGGTGGCGTCGTTCTCGAATGCATTGACTCTCAGTTTTGATATTTATACACAAACATGTGGTGTCCGTCCGCTAAAATGTCTACTAATTTCGTTCCGTGCACATTTAGGGGGACGCTAGCTACAGCGGGGTTGATTCTAGGAAGGTATAGTACTCGGCCAAAGGAATGACATTATGCTGATTGGTAATATTCACCGTCGGATTGACTCTCTACATAATTATTCATACCGTGAATTAAGGTGTCAGATTCCAATAAGCTTCTGCGGACTTACTGAAGGATTACGTGGTATCATTTTCGAAATCACAGGATAGGTGAAGCAATAGACTTATCCGATCGACCCTCAAAGTGGGTAGCAACGTTCTCGAACGGTTTCACCATCGACCTTCAAATTCATACATGATGATGAGATGCCCGTAACTGAAATGGATACTAATTTCTTTCTCTGGAAACGATGTTATACTCTCGATACAGCGGGTTTGTTCTTCTGAGGGTATGATCAACGGTAAAACGTTTGATCTTATACCAATTGGTAACGCTCTCAAATAGTTGGACGCCTTACTATAATAATCATGCCTTGAATTATTTCTTCCATTACAGATAGTGCTCAGCGGATTGACCTCTGGAATTCCAGGTTCGACTATCGGAATAACAGGATAGGTGAAGCTATGGTCTCTCCTGTTCGACTCACAAAGAAGTTAGGATCGTTTTCATGGTTGTGACTCTCGATTATTCTGTTCGTACATGAAAATAAGATGTGCTTCTGCTATAATGTCTACTAATTTCTGTCCGTCAGCACTAAGCATGACACTTGCTGCAGCGGCGATGGTCCTTGGAAGGCGAGGTATCCGGAAAAACCTTGACTTCATACCATTTGGTAATGTTCACCGGCGGATTGACCTTCTACTTTAATATTCAAATCGTGAATTAAGGTGCCGGTTGCGAATACTATCCAGCGGATTAAATCCCGGACTACCTGGTCCGACTCTCTGACTCGCAGGATACGTGAAACTATTGTGTTATATGTGCTATTTCACAATGAAGGTGGTAACGATCAGGAACGGCTCAACCCTCGATCTTCTCATTCATATATGAAATTAAGGTGCCCCTCACTAAGATGTTTAATAATATATTCCTCTGAGCACGAAGCTGTACTCTCTATACGGCGGATTAGCTTCTCTGACGATACGGCAATCGGTAAAGCGTTCGACGTTATAGGAATTAGTAACGTTCTACCAAGGTGTGACGCTCTATTTTAATGTTCATTCCGCGAATTAAGGTGTCTGGTGTCAATGCTGCTCAGCGAGGTTGCACCAGTAATACTTGGTTTGGCTTTCCGAATCACTCGATAGGTGAAGATATTGCCTTATCCGTACAACTCTCATAGAGTGTGGTAACGTTTTCGAAGGGTTTGACGCACTATTTCAACATGCAAACCGTGAATGAAGGTATTTATTACCAATACTGTTCAGCCGAATTACTCTTGGAATATCTGGATTAGCATTCGGAATCATAGAATAGTTGCAGCTATTGACTAATCCGTTCAACTCTCAAAGAAGGTGGTAACGTTCCCGTACGGATTGCCCATCCAACTTTTAATTGACATGAAGTTAGCGTGATGTCACTGAAGTGAGTACTAATTTTGTTGAATGAACACGAACTTATGCTTTCGACGAAGTAGGTCAGATTCGCGTAAGGTAATGGCATTGCCAACTTATTTGAGTTCATACCAATTGGCAATGATCGCATTCGGTTTGACGCTCTGATTTACTACCCAAACGGTGAACTAAAGTGTCTATTGGCAATACTGTTTACCAGATTTACTCCAGGAATACGTGGTTTGACCGTCTGAATCAAAGGTTAGGTGTTGCTATTACGGTGTCTATTGCCAATACTGCGCTGCGCAGTTATTCCCGGATTACCTGGTTTGACTTCATCCGAATTGGTAACACTCACAAACAGTTTGACGCTCTGCATTAACATTCAATCCGTGAATTAAGGTTTCTATTGACAATATTGCTCGACGGATTTACGCCCACAATACCTGGTTTGACTCACGGAATCACAGCATATATTAAGCTATTCACTGAGACATTCGTCTCTCACAGAAGGCGGTTAAGATCTCGAGCTGTTTGACCCTCGAACTTCTAACTCATAGGCGAAGAGAGCTTGCCCATCACTGAAGTGCATACCAATTTCTTTTTCAGAACACGAAGTTATACTCTCAATACGGCGAGATTGCTTCTCGGAAGTGAAAGCTTTCGGTAACAGGTTTGACGCCGTCCGAGTAGGTAACGTTCTTCAACGGTTTAACTATCTGCATTAGCACTCGTGCCGAGAATTATGGTGCCTGTTGAAAATACTATTTTGCGAATTTACTGCCGGAATACGTGGTCTGACCATTGGAATCACAGGTTACGTGTAGCTATTTACATAGCCGATGCACTCAAACAGAATGTGGTAACGTTCTCTCTGCGTTTGACATTCGATCTTCATATTTATATATCAAAATAAGGTATGCCACTGCTACATTGTCCACTAATTCGTTCCTGTAGACCCAAAACAAGACAATCCCAACTGCTGATTGCGTTATCGGTATATATGGTATAGGTTAAAAAGAATGACTTTCTACCAATTGGTAATGTTCTTCGACGGTTTGACTCTCAACCATAATATTCTTGCTGTGTATTACGGTATATATTGTCAATATTATTTAGCGTATTTACGCCTGAAATACGTGGTACGACTCTTGCGATCAATAGGAGAAGCTATTCACTTATCCGTTCGTCACTCACAGAAGGTTTCGCCTTTCTCGAACGGTTTGACCCCCGTTTTTATTATTCATACACAAAGTTGAGGTGCCCGTGGCTGAAATGCGTACTACTTTCTTTCTCTGAACACTAAGCTATACTTTCGATACGGTGGGTTAGTATTTGGGGGATAAGGTCTTCGGTAAATTGTTTGTGATTATTGCAATTAGCAACGATCCACAATGATTTGTCGGCCTGGATTACTATTCAAACTGTGAATTGGGGTGGCTATGGCTATTACTGTTCAGCGGATTTACTCCATGAATACCTGGTTTGCCTCTCCGTATCAAGGGATAGGTGCAGCTATTGACATAGAACTGTGACATTCAAGAAAGGTGATAACGTTCTCGAACGGTTTGACAATCGATCTTCTCATTCATACACGACATTAAAATGCCCGTCACTAAAATGTATAGAAATTTGTTTGAACATTGGCATCAAAGGACGGGTAAAGCTGTTGACTTAACAGTGCGACATTAAACGTGGTGGGCACGTTCTCGATTGGTTTGGCACCCGATTTTGTAATTCGTACATGATATTGTGATACCCATTACTAAAGTGTATACTAATGTCTCTCTCTGGACACGAAGTTATACTCTCGATACGCCGTACCAGCTTCTCGGATGTTAATGCTTCAGTTAAAATTTTTTATTTCCACCAGTTTGTAGCGTTCTACAACGGGCTGACGGACTGATTAAGTATTCATACCGTGAATTAAGGTGTTTGTTACCAAAGCTCTTCAGCGGATTTACCCCCGAGTAGCAGATTTGTCTCTCGGACCACAGGGTTCGTGAAGTAATTGACAAACCCGTTGGAATATCAAAGAAGGTGACATCGTCCTCGAGTGGCTTGACACACGATCTTCTTATTCATAATGAAATTAAGTGCCCGTCACAGAAATGTTTACTAATTTCCGCCTATGAATGTGAAGTTATTCTCTCGATGACGTGGGTGAGGATCGATGGAGGTAAGGTCCCCGGTACAACGTTTGAATGCAGCAATTGGTATCGTTCTCAATCGAATTGACGATCTACTTTAACATGCAAATCGTGAACTAAGGAACCTATTGCCAATGTTCTTCAGCGGATTTACTCCTGGAATACAAGGCTCGACTCTCGAAATCACAAAAATATGTGAAGATATTGACTCTGCCGTTAGACTTTCAAAGAAGGTGGTAACGTCCTGGAACGGTTTGCCTCTCGATGCACTCATTTGTACATGAAATTATGGTGCCAGTCCCTAAAATGTGTACTTATTTGTTTCCGTTTACACTAAGCAACACACTGGTTGCAGCGGGTTCGGTTCTCTGTAGGTATGGTAATTAATAAGTCCTTTGACTTCACTCCAGTTGATACCGGTCTCAAACGATTTGACGCTCTACATTAAAATTCAAATCGAGAGTTGGAGTGCCTATTGCCAATACTGTTCAGCGGATTCACTCCCGGAGTACCTGATTTTAACACGGAACCACAAATACATCTGAAGCTATTGACTCTGCCGTTCGAATTTCAAAGAAGGTGGTAACGTTCTGGAACGGTTTGACACATCGATCATCTAACTCATACATGAAATTACGGTGCCAGTCACTAAAATGTATACTAGTTCCTACCACTGAACATGGTGTTATACTCAAGGTAGAGCTGATCAGTCTTGCGGAGGTTAAGTCATTCTGTATGGTGTTTAGCCGTAAACGAACTAGCAATGTTGAACAACGGATTGACGCTCCACTTTAATATTCATTCCGCGTGTTAACGTATCTATCGCCAGCACAGTGCTGCGGATTTACTCCAGGAATACCTGGTTTGACTCTCGGAATCACAGAATAGATGAAGCTGTTGACTTAGCTGTGCGACTCTCAATGAAGCTGGTAAAGTTCTGGAAAAGATTGCCTCTCGATCATCTAATTGTTCCATGAAACTAAGGTGCCAGTCACTAATATGTGTACAATTCCGTCCCACAGAATCCGAAGCTATACTCTGGATACAGCGGGTTATCTTCTTGGAAGGTAAGGCCTTCGGTAAAAAGTTAGATTGTATGCGAATAGATAAAGTTCTACATCGGTTTGACGCTCTACTGTAATATTCAAACCGTAAATTAAGGTATCTATTTCCAATTCTGTAGAGCGCGGTTACACCCGGAATGCATGATTTGACTATCGGAATCGTAAGATAGAAGAAGCTGTTGAGTTAGCAGTTCCACTTTCAAAGAAGGTGGAAACGGTCTCGAATGGTCTGACACTCGATCTTCTAATTGATTCACGTAATTAAGGTTCTGGTCCCTAAAATATATACAACTTTGATCCTCAGAAATCCATGTTATTCTCTCGGTACAGCGCATTAAGCTTTCGGAGGGTTAGGTCTCCAGTAATGCGTTTGGCTTTACACAAATTGCATAGCATTCTCAAACGGATGGGGGGGGGGGGTCTACTTTGAAATTCAAACCGTGAATTAGGGCGTATATTGACAATATCACTCAACGGATTTACTCCCGAAATACCTACTCTGCACATCGGAATCTCCGGATAAGTGTAGCAATTGACTTTGCCGTTCGACTCTCACAGAATGTGGTAACGTTATCGAACCTTTTGTCCTTCGACCTTAGAATTCATACATCAAATTATGGTGCTCGTCCGTAAAATGTATACAAGTTCGTATCTCTGAACACGCTGTTTTACTCCCGATACAGGGGGCTAGTTTTTCGGATGGTTAGGCAGTCTATAAGTAGTTGGACTCAACGCGAATAAGTGATATTCAACAACGGCTTGACGGCCTTCTTTAATATTCAAACTGAGAATTGAGGTGTCTATTGCCAATACTGTATCGTGCATTTACTCCCGTAATACCTGGTATAAGTTTCGGAATCACGAGATATGTGAAGCTATTGGCTAATTCGTTCGAGTCTCAAAAAGTGTGGTAACGTTCTCGAACGGACTGACCTTCGACCTTCTAATTCATACATCAAATTTGGACGCCGTCACTAAAATCTATTCTAGTCTTCTTCTCTAAACACGACGTTATACCCTCGCTACGGCGGGCTAGCTTGCCGCTAGGTACGGCTATCGATGAGAAGTTGGACACTACAGCAATAGGCAATGTTGTACAACTGTGTGACTCTCTGCTTTAATATCTATTACCGGAAGTATGGATGATAATGCCGATATTGTATATCGGATTTACTCCCGGAATAGCTGGCTTGACCCTCGGAATCACAGGAGAGGTGATGCTACTGGACTAGCCGTTCGACTCTGAAAGAGGGTGGTAACGGTCTCGAACAGTTTGACACGCTATTATCTAATTTATACATGAAGGTTCCCCTCATAGAAATGAGTACAAATTTCTTTCTCTAAACACGAAGTTATACTCTCGATACAGCGGACTACGTTCATGGACGGTAAGGTCTTCAATAAAACTTTTGACATTATACCAATGGGAAACGTTCTCAAACGGTTTGACGATCTATTTTTAATATTAATATCGTGAATTATGGTGCATCTCACTAACACTGTTCAGCTGATTTACTCCTGGAACATCAGGCTTGACTCTCGGATTCACAAATATAGGTGAGGCTACTGACGCAGCCGCTGGACCCTCAAACAATGTGGGATCGTTCTCGAACAGTATGACTGTTGATTTTTCTATTTATACATGAAACTAATGTGTCCGCCTGTTAAAATATCTACTCATTTGTTCGTGTGAATATTACTCATGATAATCGCTACAGCTGGCTG
>NW_027470238.1:0-41401 GCF_051020765.1 Lasioglossum baleicum
TTCGTGTTCAGAGAAGCAAAATATTACACTTTTTAACGTCGGGCACCTTATCCTCCTGTATGAATTAGATGGTCGACGGTCAAACCGTTCGAGAACGTTACCACCTTCTATGAGAGTCGAAAGGCCAAGTCAGTAGCTTCAGCTGTCTTGTGCTTTGCGTTCTGCTAAGTGAATACCTTCTCCTATCCTTTTATTCCGAGAGTCAGACAAGTAATTCCGAGCGCCTATTCGCTGTATATTCTGCCAACAGACATCTTAATTCACAGTATAAATAGTAAAAGGCAGAGCCATACCGTTGTAGAACGTGACGTACTGGTATAGAGTCACACTTTTTACAGAAGGCCATACCCTGCGAAAAGTCTGGCCCGCTGTATGGAGCATACAACTTCGTGTTCAGAGAAAGAAATTAGTATTTATTTCAGTGACGTCACGTCAACTTCATGTGAGTTTGAAAATTGATGGTCCAACTGTTCGAGAACGTTACCACCCTCTTTGAGAGAAGAACTGATATGTTAATAGCATCTCCAAACCTGTAATTCGGAGATGCAAACCAGGTATTCCGAAAGTAAATCCGCTCAACAGTATTGGCAATAGAAACCTTATTTCACGATTTGAATATTAAATCAGACCGTCAAACCGCGGAAATACGTAACGTATTTGGATAGATTCAAACTCTTTCCCGAAGGCCTAACCTACAGAGATTCTAATCCGCTGCATCGAGCGTATAACACAGTGTTTAGTGAAGCAAAGTACACAACATTCTGATGGCGGGCACCATAACTGCATGTATGAATAACAAGTTCGAGAGTCAAGCCGTTTGAGAACGTTACCGCCTTCCTTGAATGTCACACTTCTAAGTCTATTGCTGCACCTATCCCTAGATTCGGAGAGGCAGTTCAGGTATTCCAGGAGTAAATGCGCTGAACGGTATAGGTTTAACGGTTGGTCTCAAACGGTTTGACGATTGACCTTAATACTCATACCGTGAATTATTGTGCCGACTGTCAATAATGTTCAGCGGATTTACTCCCGGAATACAAGGCTTGACTCTCCGAATCACAGAATATGTGATGCTATTGACTTAGCTGTTCGATTCGAACAGAAGGTCGCAACGTTCTCGATCGGTTTCACCTGCGATCTTCTAAATCACACACCAAGCTAAGGTGTTGGCCACTAAAATGAATAATAACATATTTCTCTGAACACGTACTTTTACTCTCGCTCCAGCGTCTGAGATTCTCGGAAGGTATGGCCTTGCGTAAAACGTTTGACTTTATACCAATTCCGAACGCTCTCAACCCGCTTGACTCTGTACATTAACATTCAAACCGTGAATTAGTGGGCCAATTGCCAATACTGTACAGCGGATTTACTCCCGGAGTACCTGGTTTGACTCTCGTAACCACAGGATACGTGAAGCATTTGACTTAGCCGGTCGACACTCAAAGAAGGCGGTAACTTTCTCGAACGGATTGTCTCTTGTTTTTGTAATTCATACACCGAACTATGGTGCACATCTCTAAAATGTGTACATATGTGTTTCTCTCGACACTGAGTTATACTCTCGATACGGCGGGATACCTACTCGGAAGAGAATACTTTTTGTAACATGTTTGACTCTACGGGAGAAGGTAACGTTCTTCAACGGTTTGACGATCTGCTCTAGCACACATACCGAGAATTAAGGAGTCTACTGAAAACACTTTTCTGCGAATTTACTGCCAGAATACGTGGTTTGACCATTGGAATCACAGGATAGGTGTAGCTATGGACTTAGCAGACAAACTCACACAGAAGGTGGTAGCGTTCTCTTAGCTTTGACACTCGATCTTCTAATTCATGATTCTAAATAAGGTATGCCTCTGATATAATGTCTACTAATTCGTTCCTGTAAACCCAAAACAAGACAATCCCTTCGGCGGCTTGCGATCTCGGAATGTAAGGTATTGGTTAATAAGAATGACTTTCTACCAATTGGTAATGTTCTTCGACGGTTTGACACCCAACCATAATACTCACGCAGTGAATTACGGTACCTATTGCCAATATTGGTTAGCGTACTTACGCCGATAGTACGTGATATGACTCTCGCAATCAATGGGAGAAGCTATTGTCTTAGATGTGGGGGTTTCAAAGACGGTGGAATCTTTCTGCAACGGATTGACTATCGATCTTGCTATTCATACATGGAACAAAGCTGTTCGTCTGCTAAAAATCTACTGATTGGTTTCACTGCGCTAAGAATGGTACTCGATAGATACTGCGGGTTTGTTTCTAGGAAGGTATGGTGTTCGGTAAATTGTGTGACTTTATGGAAATTGCTTATGTTCATCAACGAATTGACGATCTACTTTAAAATTCATACCGAGAATTAAGGCGTCATTTGCCAATACTGAGCAGCGGATTTACACCTGGAATTCCAGGCTTGACTCTCGGAATCACAAATATAGTTGATGTTACTGACTCAGCCGTTCTACTCTCAAAGAAGGTGGTAATGATGTCATATGGTTTGACACTCGATCTACTAATTCATATATCAAAATTAGGTATGCCTCTGCTATATTGTCTACTAATTAGGTTCCATGAGCTCCAAGCATGACACACGCTATGGCGCGTTATGTTTTAGGAAGGTATCGCCTTCAGCAAAAAGAATGACACTATACAAATTTATAATGTTCTCCAACGGATTGAACTTCTGCTTCTATATTCGTACCCTGAATGAAGATGCCCATTGCCAATATTCAACAGCGGATTCACTCCTGGTATAGCTGATTTGGCTATATGAAGCACAGGGTAGGTGAAGCTATTGTCTTGGCCGTTCGACTCCCAAATGTGGTGAGAACGTTCTCCAAGTGTTTGAATCCAGATTATTTTATTCATACGTGAAAAAAAGATGGAATAACTATAATGTATACTAATGCGATTCTCTGAAAACGAGGTTATACTCCCGAAACGGCAGGTTACCTTCTCCGAAGATAAGTCTATCCGCAAAGGGTTTGACTCTGTACCAATAGGTAATGTTCTATAAATGTTTGGCGGACTGCTTTAATATTGAAACCGTCAATTGTGGTGTCTATTGCCAATACCTTTCAGCGGACGTAATCCCAGAATACATGGTATGATTATCCGAATCACGGAATAGGTGATGCTATTGACTTAGCTGTTCATTTCTCGCTGCAGGTTGTATTGTTCCCCATCGGTTTGATCATCGAACTTCTAATTCATACATGATATTACGTTGCAACTGACTAAAATGTCTACTAATTTGTTTTCCTGAATACGAAGTTATACCCTGGATACAGAGGGAAGTGTTCTCTGAAGGTAAGGTATCATGTTAATAGTATGTCGTTATGTCAATTGATAACGTTCACAAACGGTTTTACGCCCTGCATTAATATTCATACCGTGAAGTATGGTGTCTATTGTGAATATTGATCAGAGGATTTACTCCTGGTATACCTAGTGTGACTCTCGTAACCGCAGGGTAGGTGAAGCCATTGACATAGCCGTTCATCTGTCACGGATGGTGGTAACGTTCTCGAGCAATTTGTCTCTCGACCTTTTAATTCAAGCATGAAATTGACGTGCTCGTCACTAAAATGTATACTAATTGTTTTTCAGTGAACATGAACTTATACTCTCGGTACAGCCTGTTAGGTTCTCGGAGGGTAAGGTATTCGGCAAAATGTATGACTGTATACCAATCCGTCCTGTTCTCCATCGGACCGACTCTCTACTCTAATATTCAAACCAGGAAACAAGATGTCTATTTCCAACTCTCCTTAGCTGGTTTTCTCCTAGAATACATGGCTTGAGTCTTGGAATCACATCTACAGCTGAAGCCATTGACTCTGCCGTTCGACTCTTAAAGAAGGTGGAAACGTTCGCGAGCCGCTTGACACGCGGTCTTCTTACTTATACTTGAATTTGAGGTGTCCGTCACTAAAATGTATATTATTTTGGATCTCTGATTACGAAGTAATACTCTCGATACCATGGATTTGGTACTCGGAGGATAAGGTCGACGGTAAAACTTTTGACATTATTCCAGTTGGTAACGTTCTACAAGGTTTAGACTATGCAGTTTAATATTCAAACTGTGAATTAGGATGCCCACAGCCTATAGTGTATACCGTATTGACTCCCAGAATACCTGGTTTGACTATCGGAATAGTAGGATAGGTGCAGTTATTGACATAGCCGTTCGCCTCTTGCAGATGGTGGAAACGTTCTCGAACGGTTTGACACTCGACATTCTCAGTCATGCATGAAATTAAGGTGCTCGTTAGAAAACGTGTACTAGTTTGTACCACTGGAGGCAGTGATGTACTGTCGAAACGGGGGGTGTGCTTCTCCTATGGTCAAGCCATCCGTAAAGTGTTTGACAATTGGCAATGCTCCAAACGGTTTGACGCTCTACATTTTAATTCAAGCCGTGAATTAAGGTGTCTACTGGCAATACTATCAGCGAACTTACTCTCGGATTTCGATGGTTGTCTCTCGGAATCTCGGGATAGGTGAAGCGATTGACTTAGACCTTCGTTCTTCGGAGAAGGTGGTAACGTTTTCAAACGGTTTGACACCCTATCTTATGTATTATACGTGATATTAAGGCGACCAACACTAAAACGTATGTTAGCTCGATCCTCTGAACACGCTGCTATACTCCCGATAGGGAGCGCTAGGCTTTCGAAGGGTAAGGTTTTCGGTAGAATGTTTGAGTTTATAGCAATTGGTATCGTTCTCACACGGCGTGACGCTGTATTTTAATATTCAAACCGTAAAGAAAGGAGTCTATTACCAAAGCGGTACATCGCATTTACTCCAGAATACCTGGTTTGAATCTCGGAATCACATATATAGGTGAAGCCATTGACTCAGCTGCTGGACCCCCAAAGAACGTAGTAACGATCACGAACGGTTTGACACCTGGTACTCCAATTCATACATGAAATTAAGGTGACCGCATTAAGTATATACTAATTTGTATCTCTGGTCACGAAGTTATACTCTGGAGGCAGCGGGATAGGTTCACGTATGGTAAGGCCTACGGTGGAAAGCTTGACTGTATAGCAATAGGTAGCGTTCTAAAATGGTTCAATTCTGTTCGTTAAAATTTATATTGTGAAATGGCGTGTCTAATTCAAATAATGTACTGCGGGATAAGTTGCGGAATGCCTGGTCTGTTTCTAGGAATCGCAGGATAGGTAAAGCTTCTAGCATACCTGTGCGACCCTCAAAGGTGGCTGGAACGTTCTAGAACAGTTTAACCCTCGGTCTTCTAAGCCGTACATGAAATAATGACGCCCATCTGAAAAATGTATACTAATGTGCTTCTCTGGACACGAAGTTATAATCTCGTTACAGCGTTTTTGGGTCACGGATGGTGAGGTCTTCGGTAAAATGTTTGACGCTATACCAATAGGTGACATTCTATAACGGTTAGACCATGTACGTTAATATTTATATCGTGAACGGCGTTGCCTGTTGCCAATACTGTGCTGCAGATATAATCCCGGAATAGCTGCTTTTACTCTTGGTATATCAGGATAATTGAAGTTATTGGCTTAGCTGTGCCACTTTCAAGAAAGGTGGTAATATTCTTCACCGGTTTGTCTCTCGATTTTGCTACTCAGACATGAAAATAAGGTGTCCCTATTCCAAAATGTCTACTGATTTGTTTGTGCGTGGTCAGTAAACAAGACACGCCCTTCAACGGGTTTGTTGCTCGGAAGTAAAGGTATTGGTCATAAAGGTTGACTTAATAGCATTTGGTCATGTTGTCCGACGGTTTGGCTATCTTCCTGAATATTCATGCAGTAAATTAAGGTGTCTATTGCTAAATCTGTTCAGTGTATTTAATCACGGAATACCAGGTATACTCTCGCTATCACAGGATAAGTGAAGATATTGACTTAGACGTTCGTTTCTCACAGAAGATGGCAACGTTCTCGATCGGTTTGACCCTCTGTCTTGTAATTTGAACAAGAAAACGTTGAGCTCGTCTGCTAACATGTCTACTAATTTGTGTCCGTGAACGTTAAGCAAGACACTCGCCACAGCAAGTTAGGTTCTCGGATGGTAATGTATTCCATAAAAAGAATGACATTTTTCGAACTGGTAATGCTCCCCGACGGTTTGACTCCCGACTTTAATATTCATACCGCGAAATAAGATGGGTATTGCAAATCATATAATCGGATATACTACCGGAATACCGCAGATGACTATTGGAATCGTCGTGTAGGTGAAGCGATTGAATTAAATGTGCGTTTATCAAAGAAGGTGGTGACGTTACCGAAGGAATTATTTATAATTCTACCCGTGAATTGGGATGTCTATTGCCCATACTGTACAGCGCATTTATTACCGGGGTACCTGATTTGACATTCGGAATCACAGAACATGTGGAGCTATTTATTTAGCCGTTCGTCTCTCACAGTCGGTGGCAACGTTCTCGAGCGGTTTAACCTTAGATCCTCCAATTCACACATGAACCTATGGAGGCCGTCACTGAAATGAATACTAATTTCAGTCTCTGAACACGATCTTATTCCTTCGATAAAGGCGCTAAGGTTCGGGGAAGGAAAGGCCTTCGGAAAAACTTTTCACTTTACGCCAATTAGTAATGCCCTCAAACGGTTGACGCTCTACTGTAATATTCAAGCTGTCAATAAAGCTGTCTATTGCCAAAGCTCTTCAGCCGATTTACGCTCAGATTACCTGGTTTGGATTTCGGGAATACAGGAAAGGTGGGGCTACTAACATATGCGTTCGACACTGAAAGAGGGTGGTGGTGGGTCGACATGAAGGACACCTTAATTCACGGTTTGAATAGTAAAGTAGAGCATCAAACCGTTCGAGAACGTTTCCTACTGCTATAAAGACATACGTTTTACCGATGGTCTTACCGTCCGAGAAGCTAGACCGCCCTATCGAGAGTATAGCTACGTGTTTAGGGAAACACATTGATATACAGTTTAGTGACGGCACCTTAATAATTACATGTCTGAATTAGAATATCGAGAGTCAAACCGTTCGAGAACGTTGCCACCCTCTTCCAGAGTCGAACGCATGTGTCAATAGCACCACCTATCCTCTTTTCCCGAATTCCATACCAGGTTATCCGAGCGCAAATCCGCTGAACAGTTTTGGCAATAGACACCTGTATTCACAGTTTGAATATTACAATAGAGCGTCAACCGTTTGAGAGCTTTACTAATTGGTATAAAGTGAAACGTTTTACACAAGGCTTTACCTTCCGCTATCCTTAGCACCTTTATCGAGAGAATAAGTTCGTGATCAGAGAACGAAATTAGTAGTCATTTCTGTTACGGCCTCCTTAGCTTCATGTATGAATTAGAAGATGGAAGGTCAACCAGTTAGAAACGTAAGAATCTTCTTTGAGATTCAAACATCTATGACAGTAGCTTCATACATCCTGTGAGTCAGAAAGTCAAAAGAGATATTCCGTGAATGAATGCGCTGTACAGAATTAGCATTAAAAACCCTACTTCCGGCTATATATATTAAACTCCAGAGTCAATCCATTGTAGAACGTTACGAATTGGTATTTATTCAAACTTTTTGCCGAAGGCCTTACCTGCCGAGAAGCTAACCGGCCGAATGGTCAGTGCAATTTCGTGTTCAGAGAAACTAATTAGTATCCATTTTAGTGACGGGCACCTAAGCTTCATGATTGAATTTGGAGATCGAGCATCAGCATGTGAGCACATTCCGCGAGAGTCGAACTGGTCAGTCAGTAGCTTAATCTATCCTGGAATTACGAGAGACAAAGAAGCCATTTCAGGAGTGCAGTCGCTGAAAGGTATTGCCAGTAGGCACATTAATTCAGGGTTTGAATATTAATGTCACAGGTCAAATCATTGTAGAACGTTACCTATTCGTATAGTGTCTAATCCTTTACCGAAGGCCAATCCTTCCGAGATGCCCAACCGTCTGTAGGGAATGCATTGCTTATAGTCCACGGACAGTAATTAGTAGACATTTTAGCAGAGGGACACTTTATCTTCATTGTAGGTATAGGAAAATCGGGGGTCAAATTGTTCGAGAACGTTACCACCTTCTTTGGCAGTCGAACGCCTTAATCAATAGCCTTACCTATCCCGTGGTTCCGAGAGTCAATCCAGGTATGCTTGGAGTAAATTCGCTGTTCAGCATCGGCATTAACACCAATCTTCCCTGTATAAACATTAAAGTACAGGGTCACACCGTTTTACAACTTATCTATTGGTACAGAGACCACCTTTTCACCGATGGGCGTGCCTTCCGAGAATGTAACCGGTTGTATCGAGAGTACGACCTCATGGTCAGAGAAGCGTAATAGTATAAATTTTAGTGACGGGCAACGTAGTTTCATCTATGAATCACAAGGACGAAGACAAACTGGTGGAGAACGATGGCACTATAGTTGAGAATCCACTGCCATAGTTATTAGCATCACATACGCGATGATTCCGGGATTCAAACAAGGTATTCCGGGCGTAAATACGCTGAAGAGTAATGGCAATAGATACATTAATTCGCGGAGTGAATGTTAAAATAGAACGTCACACCGTGTGAAAACGATACTAATTGCTATAATGTCAAACGTTTTACCGAATCCATTGCCATCCGAGAAGCAAACCCGCTATATCTAGAGTACAGCTACGTGTTTAGAGAAAGACATTAGTATATAATTTAGTGACAGCACCTTAGATTCAAGCATGAATTAGTATATCGATGGTCAAACTATGCGAGAACGTTACCTCCTTCTTCTAGCGTCGTACTACTATTTCAATAGCTTCACCTAGCCTGTGATTCCGAGAGGCAATCCACATAATCCGTGAGTAAGTCCGCTGAGCAGTATTGGCAATTGACAACTTAATTCACGGTTTGAATATTAAAGTAGAGCATCAATCCTTTCGAGATGGATTCCATCTGGTACGAAGACAAACGTTTTATCGAATAACTTATCTTCCTAGTACCAACACCGAACTAGCGATTGTCTATTTTCGTGTTGAAGAAAACGGATTACCAGATATTTTAGCAGACGGTCAACATAGTTGCATGCATAAATAGGAAAATCCGGATTCAATGCGTTCGATAACCATACCATCTTCTTTAAGGACCGAGCCGCTAAGTCAATGGTTTTACATACCATGTTATCCGTTGGTTATGCCAGCCATTTCGGAAATCAATCCATTGTGCAGTATTACCGATGGACATCTTAATTCACGGTACGAATATTGATGTCGAGCGTGAAACCCTTCAAGAACTGTAGCACTTGCTATATAGTCGAAGCTTACACAGAAGATCTTCCCTTCAGAGGAACAACTTCCGCTGTAGCGAGAGCATAAGATCGTGTTCAGAGAAACTAATCAGTATGCATTTTAATGATGATCATCTTAATTTCGCGTAGAAAACAGAAGATCGATTGTCAAATATTTGGAGAATGTCTCCCCCTTCTTTATTGGTCGAACGGCTTAGTCAATATCATCTCCTATCCTCTGATTCCGAATGTCAAACCAGTCATTCCGGGATCAAACCCGGAGAACAGTTTTGGCAATGGACACCATAATTCGCAGTATGAATAATAAAGTAGGGTGACAAACCGTGGGTGAACGGTACGTATTGGTACAGAATCCAACTCTTTACCTAAACCATTACCTTTCGCGAAGATAACCCGCTGTATATAGAGTATATCTTCGTGTTCCGAGAAGCAAATTATTATACATTTGTGTGTCGGTCACCTTAATTTCATCAAATCTGTTAGAAGATTGTGGGTCATACCTAGCGAGAACGATACACCCTTCATTGAGAATAGAATGGTTAAGTCAATACCTACACTTTTCCTGAGATTCCGAAAGCCAAAGCAGGTATTCCGGGTGTACATCAATTGATTGGTATTGCCAATAGCCGTCTTAATTCACGGTTTATATTTTAAAGTAGAACGTCAATCCGTTTGAGGCAACCAATTTGTATAAAGTGAAACGCTTTACTGGGGACCTTACCCTCCGAATGTCTAACGCGCTGAACCGAGAGTATAACATGGAGTTCTGAGGAGCAAAATAGTATTCAATTTAGAGGCCGGCACCATAATTTCATGTATGATTTAGAAGAACGTGTGTCAAACCGATCGAAATCGTTACCACACTCTTTGAGATTTGAACAGTTATGCCTATAGCGCCTATTCTTAGATTCTGAGAGTCAAGCTAGGAATTCTGGGAGCAAATCTCCTGAGCAGTATTGGCAATAGACTCCATGATTCACGGCCTGACCATTAAAGTAGAGAGTCTAAGCTTTGTAGAACATTACATTTTGGTTTAATTTCGAAAGTTTAACCGACGGATTTACCTACCGAGAAGATCACCAGCTGTATCGACAACACAACTTTGAGTATAGCGAAGAAAATTAGTCTACATTTCAGCGACGAGCACCTTAACTTCATGAACGAATTCGAAGATCGATTGTCAAACCTTTCGAGAACGTTACAACCGTCTGTGAGAGTCTAACGACTAAGTCAATATCTTCACATATCTTCTGAACCGAAAGTTAAACAAGAAATTACGTGAGCAATATGTGTTGTGCAGTATTGGAAATAGGCCCCTCAATTCCCTATTCGAATATAAAAGCAGGCCGTCAACCAGTTGTGGAACATTACCTATTCGTGTAGGGTTGAACTTCTTACAGAATGCCTTACATCCCGAAAAACTGACCCTCTGTATCGAGAGTATAACACCGTGCTCAGAGGTACGAACAAGTTTACATTCCAGTGACGAGCAGCATAATTTCATGCTTGAATTAAAAGATCGATGGTCAAACCGTTCGAGAACGTTGTCACGTTCCGTGAGTGACCATTGTCAAACTAAACAGCATCATCTATCCAGTGTTTCGGAGGCCCAATCCAAGTATTCCGGGAGACCATCTGCTGTGCATTATTGGCATCATACACCCTATATTACGGTTTAAACATTTATGCCCCGAGTTAAACCGTCGTAGAATGATACGAATTGGTTCGGAATCAAACTTTTTGCCGAAGGCCTTATCTTCCGAGAAGATATCACGCCGTATATAGAGTGTAACTTGACCTTCAGAGAAGCCAAGTAGTATCCATTTTAGCTATGGGCACCTTAACATCGTGTACGAATTAGACGACGGAAGGTCAAACCGCTCGGGAACGTTGCCACCTTCTGTGAGAAACTATGGGCTAAATCAATAGCTTCAGCTATCCTACGATTCGGAGAGTCATACCAGGTATTCCGGGAGTAAATCCTCTGAACAGTAATGGCAATTGGCGCCATTCTTCGAGGTATGAATATTAAAGCTGACCGTCATACTCTGCAGAGCGTAACATATTGCTATAAGGTCCAACGTTCTACCAAAGACATTACCATCCGCCAACCTCACCGGCGTCATCTCGAGTATAACTTCGTGATCACAGAAAGATATCAGACTTCATTTCAGTGACGGGCACCTTAACTTCATGTATGAACAAGAAGATCGATCGTCAAACCTCTCTAGAACGTTACCGTCTTCTATGAGTGTCGTATGGCCAAGACAAGAGCTTCGTCTACCCTGTAATTCCGATAGTCAAACAAGGTATTCCGGGAGTAGGTCCGCTGCACAGGATTGGTATTAGACTCCCAATTTCACGGTATATATACGGTAGTGCATTGTCAAACCGTTGCTGAACGGTAGTTATTGGTATAGAACGAGTAGGTAATGTTCTACAAGGGCTTCTCGGCCTGCTTCAATTTTCGAACCGAGTATTGAAATGTCAATTGCCAATAGCTTTCTGCGGACTTATTACCGGAATACTAGGCTTGACTTTCGGGTTCACAGGATAGGTGAAGCTATTGACTTAACAGTTCGACTCTCAACGAAGATGGTAACGTACGCGAACGGTTTCACAATTGATCTTGTAAATCATACATGAAATTAAGGTGCTCGGCACTATAAGAAATAATAGCTTGTTTCTCTGAACAACAATTTTAGACTATCGATACAGCGGGATAGGTTCTCGGATGATAAGTCCTAGGGCAAATAATTTGCCTCCATATCAATAGGTAACGTTCTACAACCTTCCTAAGATCAGCTTTAATGCTCAAACCGTGGAACAAGGTGTCAATTGTCTATCCTTTTCAGAGGAGATACACATGGGATACCTGGTTGGACTCTCGGATCCACAGGACAGGTGAAACATTCGACTTAGCCTTTTGACTCCAAATGCGGGTGGTAACGTCCTAGAAAGGCTTGTTCCTCGATGTTCTATAGCATACGTGAATTTAAGGTGACGTCACTGGGTTGTATATTTATATGATCCATAGAACACGAAATTATACTCTCGATGCAGCGGGTGGTACTTCTTTCGGTAAAAACGTTCGAATTTACCACAATCGAAAACGATCACAAACGGTTTGAATACCTATTTTAATATTCAAACCGTGCATTGAGGTGTCTAACGCCAATACTGTTCAGCGGATTTACACCCGGAATACCTGGTGCGGCTCTCGGAATCACAGGATCGGTAAAGCTGTTGTCTTAGCGTTTCGACTCACATAGAAGATGGTACCATTCTCTAACGGCGTGACTCTCGATTTTGATATTTATACCAGACAATGTGGTGCTCGGCTGCTAACATGTCTAATAATTTGTTTGCGTGAACATGAAGTAAATCACACGCTACAGCCTGTTAGTATTTCCGAAGATAAGGTATTCGGTAAATAGAATGACACCATATGAATTATTATTTACCTTCGACGGTCCGACTGTGGACTTTCTTATTTATACAGCGAATAAAGATGTCAATTGCCCATACTGTTCAGCAGATGTACTACAGGAATACCTGATTTGCCTCTCCGAATCACAGGATAGGTGAAGCTGTTGACATTGCCGTCCTCCTCTCACAAATGGTGGTAACGTTCTTGAACGATCTAACACTCCATCTTCCAATTTATACATGAAATCAAAGCTCCCGTCACTGAAATGAATACTAATTTCTTTCTCTGAATACGAACTAGTCTCGATAAAGCGGGCGAAGTTCGCGGAAGGTACGACCTACTGTAGACCGTTTGACTTTATGGAAATTGTTAACGTTTTCAAACGGATGGAGGCTGTACCTCAACATCAAAACCGAGAATTAGGTTGTACAACATCAATGCTCTTCAGCGGATATACTGCTGGTATACTTAGTGTGACTATTCGAACCACTGGATATGTGAAGCTATTGTGTTATATGTGCCTTTTCACGAAGAAGGTGGTAATGTCCTCAATGGGTTTGACCCTCGATCTTCTATTCCATGCATGAAATTAAGGTGCTCGGCACTATTATGTGGAGTAATTTGTTTGACTCGGTTGACTTAACTTTGCCAAACTTATGGAAGTTGGTCCCGAAATCAATTGGTCTGGCATCTGATTTTGTAATTCATACATGAAATTCTGATGTTCATCACTAAATGTATACTAATATCTTTCTCTGAACACAAAGATGTACTCCCGTTCCGGCGGGATAGCTTCTCGGAAGGTAACGCTTTCTGTAAAAGGATTGCATCTACACCAGTGGGAATGAATCAACAACGTGTTGACGGTCCGCTCTAATATTCATACCTTGAATTAGGGTGTCTAGTGCCAACACTGTTCAGCGCATTTACTCCAGGAGCACCTGGTGTGACTCTCAGAAGCACAGGATGTGTGATGCTATTCCCTAAGGTCACCGAAAATCATAGATGGTGGTAACGGTCTCGGACTGTGTTAACCTCGACATTCTCATTCATACATGAATTTAAGGTGACATCACTAAATTGTATACCAATGTGTTTCCCTAAACACGTAGCTATACTCTCGATACGGCATGTTAGCTGCTCGAACGGTAAGGCGTTAGGTGAAACGTTTGTCTTCATAGCAATTAGTAACGTTCTGTTACGGTGTGACGCTCTATTTTAATATTCTCTCCACGAAAGGTGGTATCTATTGCCAATACAATACAGTGTATTTACTCCCTGAATACTTGGATTGACTCTCGAAATCGCAGGATCCTTCGAAAATATAAGGCCACTCGTAAAGCGCTTGACTTTATAGCAACTGATAACGTATTCTAACGGCGTGACGCTCCATATTAATATTCAAACCGTGATTTAAGGTGTGTAATGCCAATGCTTTTCAGCGATTGTACTCCCGGAATATCTCATATTCTCTGCCCGGAATATCAAGGCAATATACCTTGCTTCTCTGAACACGGGATTATACTTTCGATACAACGGATTTGCTTTTCGGAAGGTAAGGCCTTCGGCAAAAGCTTGAATCTATACGAATATGTACCGTTCTACAATTGCTTGACTCTGTACCTTAATATAAAACCGAGAATTAAGGTATCTATTGCCAATAATCTTCAGCAGGTTTACCCTCGTATTACCTGGCTTGTCTGTCGGAATAGCGGGATCGGTGAAGGTACTCACATAGCTGTGCGACAAACAAAGAGGGTGGTACCAATCTCGATCAGTTTGACCATTGATACTCTAATTCATACATGAATGTAAGGTGCCGGCAATAAAATACATACTAATGGGATTCTCTAAGCAGGAAGTTATACTCTCCATACAGCGGGTCAGCTTCTCGAAAGTAAGGTGCTCTGTGAAAAGTATGACCCTATACCAATAGGTAACGTGCTACACGGATTTGGCTGTGTATTCTAATATTTATACCGTGAAATAGGGTATCTAATGACCATACTGAACAGCTGATTTACACGCTGAATAACTGGTTTGACTTTCGTAGCCGTTCGCCTTTCACAGAAGGTGGTAACGATCTCGAACGCTTTGACTCTCGATGTCGATATTTATACACACAAATGCGGTGTTCGTCAGCTAAAATATCTACCTATTTTTTACCGTGCACATTAAGCAGGACTCTCGCGAGAGCGGGTTAGATTCTCGGAAAGTATGGTATTCGGTAATAAGCTCGACTCTCTACCAATTAGTATCGCTGAACAACGGATGGACTCTGCACTGTAGTATATATACCGTGAAATATGGTGTCTAATGCGTATACTGTATAGCGGATTTACTCCCATATTATCTGATATCAATCTCAGAAGCACTGGATAGGAGGAGCTATAATCATAGTCGCACGACTCTCAAAGATGGTGGTTACGTTCTTGAAACGATTGACCTTCGATCTTCTAATTCGTACATGAAGATAAGCTGCTCGTCACTGAAAAGAATACCAATTTTTTTTTTCTTCGAACACGAAGTAATACTCTCGATGAAGCGGGGTGAATTTCGCGGAATGTAAGGTGTTCAGTAATCCATTTCAATTTATACCAATTGGTAACGATCTTAAACGGCTTGACGGCCTGCTTCAATATTCAAACCGTGAATTGACGTATCTACTGCCCATTCTGTAGAGCGCACTAGCTCCCGGTATATCTGGCTTGACTTTCGGAGTCACAGGATATGTTAAGCTATTCACTCAGCCGTTCGACTATCAAACAAGGTTGTAACGATATCGAACGGCTCGACACTCAATCTTCTAATTCATATTTGAATATAATGTGCCCTTCACTATAATGGATAATAACTTGCTTCTCTTATCACGAAGTTATACTCTCGATAGAGCGGGACAGGTTCACGGGCGGTAACGTATTCGGTAAAATGTATGACGTTATAAAATTTGGTAATGATCATCCACGGTTTGACGGCCTGAATTAATATTCGAGCCCTGAACTAAGTTGTCCAATGCCAATAATGTACAGGGATTTTGCGCCAGGAATACCTGGTTTAACTCACGGAAACACAGTATGGCTATTGCATTAGCCGATCGACTCTCTAAGAAGGTGGTGTCGCTCAGTAACGGTTTGATCGTCATTATTCTCATTCACACACAAAGTTAAAGTACACGTCACTGAAATGAATACTAATTCCATTCCCTGAACACGAAATAATACTCTCGATGAAGCCGGTGATGTTCGCGGAAGGTATGGGCTTCGGTTAAACGATTGACTTTATGCCAACAGGCAATGTCCTAAAACGGATTGATGTTTACTTTTTTATTCAAACCGTAAATTACGGTGCCTATTGGAAATATTGTTCAGCGGATTTACTCCAGCAATACCGGGCTTGTCCCTCCGAATCACTGTACTTCTTGAAGTTATTTACATAGCAATTCGATTCTCAATGTCGGTGGTAACGTTTTCGAACGGTTTAACCATCGATATTCTAATTCATACACGAATTTACGGTGCCGTCGCTAAAATGTATATTAATGCGTTTCTCTGAACACGAAAATATACTCTCGTCGCGGCAGGCTATCTACGCAGACGGTAAGGTTTGGTAAGGTCGGTAAAAGTTTGACTTTATAGCAACTGGTAACGTTTTCAAACGGGGTGAGACTCTATTTTAATATTCAACCCGTGCAGTAAGGTGTCTGTATCCCATACTGTTCTGTGGATTTACTCTCCGAGTACATGGTATGACTTTAGGAATCACAGGACAGGTGACGCTATTAGCTTGTCCGTTCGAATCTCAAATATGGTGGAAACGTTCTCGAACGGTTGACTCCCGATTTTGATATTTATATGTATGCATGTGGTGTCTGACCCCTAAAATGTCAACTAATTTATTTCTGTTAACATTAAGCAGGACACTCGATCCAGAGGGATTGGACTACGGAAGTTAAGGTATGCAAAGAAGGTATGATTCTATTCTAATTGGTAATGTTCTCCGACGGTTTGACTCCTTACTGTAATATTAATGCCGTGAATTAAGGTGCGTATTGTCAATACTGTACTGCGGCTTTACTTCCGGGTTACCTGGTTTGACCCCCCCCCCCAATCACAGGATAGGTGATGCTACTGACCCAGCCATCCATCTCTCAGAGATGTTGGTAATGTTCTCGATCGGGTTGACCATCGATATTCTAATTCATACATGCAATTTAAGGCGCCGACACTAAAATGGATACTAATTTCTTTTTCCGAACCCGGAGTTATACTCCAGATGCAGCGGGTTATCTTCCGGCGTGGTAAAGCTTTCGGTAAAATGTTTGACTTCGTAGAAATTGGTAACGATCGCAACCGGATTGACCCGCCACTTTAATATTCATACCGTGAATTTATTGCTAACACAGTTCAGCACATTTACTCCCGGAATACCGGGTTTGACTCTCGGAATCATAGGATAAGTGAAGCTATATACTTAGCCGTTCGACCTTCAAAGATGGTGGTAACTATCGCACACTCGATCTTCTGTTTTATACATGAAATTAAGGTGACCGCCACTAAATTGTATTCTAATTCGTTCCTCTTAACACGCTGCTGCACAGTCGATACAGCGGGATAGGTTTTCGGTGGGTAAGGTCTTCGGCGAAGCGTTCGACTCTATACCAATTGGTGACGTTCTCCAACGGTTTGACGCTCGATCCTCTTATTCATACCTAAAATAAAGGAGCCCGCCAATAGAACATAAACTATTTCGTAACTTTGATCGCGAAATTATACTCTCGATGCTGCGGGTTAGTTTTTCGGAGGGTAAGGTCGACGCTAAAACGTTTGATATTATACCAATTGGTATCGCTCTCAAACAGTTTTACGCTCTATATTAATATTCAAACTGCGAAATAAGGTGTCTACTCGCAATTCTGTTTAGAGGACTTACTTCTCGGTATTTCTGGGTTGACTCTCGGAATCACGGGATAGGTGAAGTTATTCACTTGGCCGTTCCACTCTCAAAGGGGGCGGAAATGTTCATGGTCAGTCTGTGTCCCGATCTTCTAATCCATACACGAAATTAAGGTGCCAGTCACTAAAATGCCTACTAATTTGCTTCTTGGTACACGAAGTAATACCCTCAATATAGCGGGCATGTTTCTCGGAAGCAATGGCTTACTGTAAAAAGATAGAATGTTTACGATTGGGCAATGGTCTACAATGGCATGAGATCCTGCTTTAATATTCGAACAGTGAATGATGATTACAATTTTTTTCGAAATTGTTTATTGTTAGATGAAAAAATTGTATTCCTGAATACAAGTGTCTTTGGAACTAACTCAGTGCACGTTTATGAGATTACTTTGTTAAACTTATTGTTATTGTACATGATTGCCTGTATACGTACCTGCGCTTCCAGAGCGACACGCCTGGAGCGGGCGTGTAATTGCGTACTGTGGATTGGCGCGAGACGACTGTAAGGTATTGGATAACTTCTTTAGCCTTGACATTGTACCGTATGCACCCCTTTGCTGTTTCCTATTTATTTCGTCATACTGTAATTTACTGTCACAATATTTTCGATTCTTTTCAAAATTTCAAATTTTTAACATAAAAAATTGTATTTTATAGGAATAGTGTCCTTGGAAATAGTTGAGTGCCCGTTAATGAAAATATTTCGATAAATTTGTTGTTATTTTATATGATAGTCTGTAAATGTACCTACGTTTCCGGAGTGACACGGCTGGACTGGTCTTGTAGGTGCGTACGGCAGATCGGAGCGGCATATTGGATGATCTTCGTTAATTTCTGTAGCCATGATTTTACTCCGTATGAATTTTTTACCAATTTTTTTATTTATTTATGCATTCTGTTATTTACTGTTATGATATTTTCGATTTTCTTCGAAATTTTCAATTCTCATTTTAAGAAATTTTATGTCTTAGAAAAAGTGTCTTTGGAATCGCTTGTGTCTACGCTTATGACATTATTTTGTTTAACTAATTGTTATTGATTATGATTGTCGGTGTACATACCTAAGATGACGGAACAACACTACTGGAGTGCACTTGCAGTAGCGTTCGGTACATCGTAGCGACACTGCTGTATGATCATCGATAATTTCTCCAACCTCGATATTGTATCGTATGCTTTTTTCCATTTTTCCATTTATGTGTTCAAACTGTAATGTAGTGACATGATATTTTCGATATTTTTGGCAATATTCATTTTGCATTTTAGAAAATTGTATTTCGTAGTAAAAGTGCATTTTGGAATTAGTCGTGTGAACGCTTATGACAATGTTGTGTTGAATTCCTTGTTATCCAATATGATTGGCTGAATACGTGCCTATGCTTCCTGAGCGTCACGACTAGAATGGTCTTGCAGTTTCATTCGGCATAACGGTGAGACACTATTGCATGATCTTCGATAATTTATCTATCAATGATACTGTACCGAATGCATTGCTTCCCAGTCTTCCATTTATTTATACATGCTGTAACTTACTGTTATAATATTATCAATTTGTTTCAAAATTTTCCACTTTTATTAAAAAAAAATTTGTTTACTGGTAAAAGTGTCATTGGAACTTGTTGAGTCTACGTTAGTGACAGTATTTTGTTAAATATCATGTTATTTCATATCATTGTCTGTATACGTCTCTACGCTGTTTGTGCGACACGACTGGTGAAGTCTTGTAGCGTCCGACTGAACGGAGCGACCCTGCTATATGGTCTTCGTTAATTTCTTTGACCTTAATGTTGAACCGTATGCAATCTTTCGCAGTCTTCTATTTGTCCCTACATGATGTAGTTCACATTTATGATATTGTCCTAGTACACAATTTTGTTTTAAATAACAGTATTTCTTAGTAATAGTTTCCTTGGAATAAGGTGAGTTTAGGTTTATGACAATATCGTGTTAAATTCTCTGTTATTTTATATGATTGTCTGTGTGCGTACATACGCTGCCAGATCAACACAACTAGAATGATCTTGTAGTTGCGTACGGCATATTGGGGCGTCACTACTGGATGGTATTAGTTCATTCCATTATCCATGATTTTGTATCGAATGCATTCTTCAGCATCTTTGTATTTATTCCAGCATTCTGTAATTTAATGTTTTGATATTTTAGTTTCTTTTTTAAATCTTCAGCTTTTTATATAGAAAATTGTGCTTCATAGAAAAAGAGTCCTTGGAATTAGTTGACTATACAATTATGGCAATATTTTGCTAAAACATTGCGATTTTAAATCACTGTCTGTATACGTACCTACTTTTCCCGAGCGACACGAATGGAGTGGTCTTGCAGCCGGGTTCGGTATATTGGAGCGACACTACTGCATGGACTTTGTTAATTTCTTTATCCTTCGTTTTGTACCGTATGCAATTTCCCCATTGCCCTATTTATTTATACAAGATGTAGTTTACTGTTAGGATATTATAGATTACTGTCAAAATTTTCAATTATTAATATACAAAACTTTGATTTGATAGGGAATGTGTGTTTGGAATTAGTTGTGTGTACGTTTACGACAATAATCTGATAAGCTGATTATTTTCTTATATGATTGTCTGTATACGTACCAACCCTTCCGGAGCGACACGACTGGCGTGGTCTTGTAGTTGCGTTCGGTATAGAGCCGAGCGACATTACTGGATGATCTTCGTTATTATCTTTAGCCCGGATCCTGACCAGTACGCATTTTTCACAGTCTCCCATTTGTTTATACATATTGTAACTTCCTCTTATCCCATTTCCGACATTTTTTCAAAATTTCAGTTTTTAGTTCCCAAAAATGTATTGCTAAGGTTAAGTTCCTTTTTAATAAGATGAGCTTACGTTGATGACATTATTTTGTTAAGCTTATTGTTGCTTTAAGAAATTGTCTGTATTTGTACATACGCATCCGGAGTGACACTGCCGTTGTGGTCTTGTAGGTGCGACCGGTAGACCAGAGCCACACAGTTGTCTTCGATAAAGTTTTTCACCATGATATTGTACATTAAGTATTTTTTTCCAGTTATTCATTTATTTGTACATACTGTAGGTTACTGCTGTGATACTTTCACTTCTCCTAAAAAATACAATTTCTGAATGAGAAATTGGAGGGTTTGTATCAAATCCAAAATCTCATAGCAGTAGATCACTGAATGGACTAATGAATAGTGAATATCGGTGGAATGCATTCGGCACAATATGAAGGTTAAAGAAATTAACGAAGATAATACCGTAGTGTCGCTTCGATGTGCCGAACGCACCTGCAAGACCACGACAGTCGTGTTGTTCCGGAAGCCGTAGGTACCTATACACACAATCGTATAAAATAACATTACGATAAAAAACTGATGTCACAAACGCACACTGAACTAATTCCAAAGTCACTTCTACTGAGAATTACAAACTTTTAGACTAAGGATAATAAGTTTTTATAAAAATTGAAAATATCATTGCTATAAATAGCAGTCTGCATAAATAAATGGAAGACTGGGAAAAAATGCATACGGTGCTATATCAAGGGTAAAGAAAGTAACAAAGACCATACAGTAGTGCCGCTGCAATCTGTTCTACGCAACTGCAATACGTCGCCAGTCGTCTCGCTCCAGCATCGTAGTTACGTATACAGACCGTGAAAAAATAACATAAGGCACAACAAACTATTATCATAATCGTACACTTAACTAAATCCAAAGAAAGATTTCCTAAGAAATACAATTTTTTAAATTAAAATTGGAAATTATGAAAAAAGTCGAAAAATCATAACAGTAAATTGGAGTATGTAGAAGAAAATAGAAATTTGCGAAAGATTGAATGCGGTACAATATTGTGGTTAAAAAGGTTAACGAAGATATGCGGTATGCCGCTTCGATCTGGCGATCCCAACTACAAGAACAAGTCAGCCGTGTCGCTACAGCACCGAAGGTACGTATACAGACAACGGTATATAATGACAAAAAGCTAAACATGATAATGTCATAAACAGAAACTCAACAAATTCAAAAGGCGCGTATACTAAAGAATACAGGTCCTTGTATTTAAATTTATGATTTTGAAAAGAATTGAACAAATCATAACAGTAAAATACAGTATGTAGAAATGAATAGAAAATTGCAAAAGAACGCATACGGCACATTCTTATGAATAAATAAGTAAACAAAGACCATCCAGAAGGGCCGCTTCGATCTGGCGTTCACAACTGCAAGTCCTCGCCAGTGGTGTTGGTCCTGAACGTAGGATCGCATACAGAAAGTCATATAAAATAGCAATATGCAACAACTAAATGATATAAGCGTAGACTCAAGTAATTATAATGACACCTTTATTAGGAAATAGAATTTCTTATAATAACAACTGAATATTTAGAAAAGAAAATCGAAAATATTAGGACAGTAAATTGCAGAAAGTATAAATAAATTAAAAATTGGGAACATGGAAATAAACAGGAAATAGCGAATGAATAGTTACGGTACTATATTGAGTATACTGAAATTAACAGAGACCATACTGTCGAGTTGCTCCGTCCTACCGAACGCAACAACAAGGCAACTCAATTCGTGTTGCTGCAGAAGCCTAGGTTCGTTTCAGACAATTATGGTATACAACAGAAAATTAAACAAAATATTTGCATAAATGTAGACTTATCCAATTGAATAGGCACTTTTAGTAAGAGGTACAAATTTTTAATTTATAAACTGGAAATTATGAAAAAATCGAAAATAGCATAACAGTAATATACAGCATGAAAAAATAAATGGAAGACTGGGAAGAGATCCATTCGGTACAGTATTATGGTTGATGAAATTAACGAAGCTCATAGAGTAGTGTTGCTCCGATATTCCGATCGCAACTACAAGACCATTCCACTCGTGTCGGGCTGTAAGCGAGGTACGAATACAGGGAATCATATAAAATACGAAGAAGCATAAATCAATATTGTCATAAATGTAAACTCAACTAATTCCATAGACACTTTTCATAAAGAATTACAGTCTTTGAACTTATGGACTGGAAGTTATGAATCAAATCGAAAATATCGTAAAACTAAATTGCAGTATGTGTTAATAAATGGATAGCTGGGATAAAATACATACGGCACAAAGTCCTGGTTATGAAATTAACGAGGCCCATCTAGTTGTGTCGCTCGAATCAGTTGAACGGAAATTCAAAATAACTCCTACCGTGTAGTATCGCTAGCGCAGGTACGTATTCAGACAATCAAATACAATAACTATAAGTATAATAAAACAATGTTACAAACCTGCACTCTACTCATTCAATAGGCAAGTTTCCTCATTCATAAAGTTTCTGTATTTAAAGCCTGGAAATTATGAAAAAAATCGAAAATATCGTAACTATAAGGTAGAGTATCTAGATGTAAATAGAAAACTGAGAAAGAATTCTTACGGGACATTATTATGGTTAATCATTTTAACAATGAGCATAGAGTATTGTCTCTCAGATATACCGTACACAACTAGAATAACACTCCAGTCGTGTCGTTGCTGCAGCGTATGTTCGTGTACAGACAATCGCATTATACAACAACAAATTCAACAAAATATCGGTATAAACGTACACTTAACCAATTCCAATGACACTTTTTCCAAAAAATATAACGCTTGAAATTAAATATTGGGAATTTTGAAAATGATCGAAAATATTATAACAGTAAATTACACTAAGTATAAATAATTAGTGAACCGGAAAGAATGCATACGATACAAAATGAAGGTTAAAGACAATATCGTAGACCATCCAGTAGTGCCGCTTCGTTCTGCCGTACGCTACTACAAGACCTCGACTGTCGTGTCCCTCAAACAGCGTTGGTATATATATATATAGATCATCGTACAAAAAAAGAATGAGTTTAACGAAATATTGACTTAAAAGTACAGTCGTCTAATGCCAAAGACACTGTTACTATGAAACACAGTCCTTTAATCTAAATATTGAAAATATTGAGAAGCATTGAATATATCATATCAGTTAATTACAGTTAGTTAAACTGCAAGGAAGACTGCAAAAGAGTCTCTGCAGTATAACATCCAGGTTATAGAAATTAACGAAGACCATAGTTGCATCGTTGCATCGCTCCGATCAACCGAACTCAACTACGAGGTCATTCCGGTCGTGCTGCACTGGAAGCGTCGGTATGTACACAGGCAATCATATAAAATAACAATAAGTTTAACATAATGTTATCATAAACGTAAACTCAACTAACTCAAAAGACAATATTATTACGGAATACAACTCTCAAATTGAAAATTGACAATTTTGAAAACAAATCGAAGATATTAAAGCAGTATATTAGTGTATGATTAAATAAATGGATGACCAGGATTAAATGCATACCATACAAAATAAAGTTTAACGAAATTAACTACGACCCTCCAGTAGTGCCGCTCCGATCTGTCGTACGCAAATACAGGACATTGCTATTAGTGTCTCTCCGGCGGCGTAGGTACGTATACAATCATATTAAACACGAATAAGGTCAACATAATAATGTCATAAATGTAGACACAACAAATTCCGAAGATGCTTTTACCATCAAGCTCAATTTTTTCAACGAAAAATTGAAAATATCGAGGAAAATCGGAAATGTCGTTACAGTAAATGACAGTATATATAAATAAACGCAGACTGGAAAAATTGCATGCGGTACAATATCTGGATTAGAGAAATTAACGAATATCACACAGTACTGCTGCTTTGCTCTGCCGTACGCAACTACAAGACATCGCCAGTCGTGGTACACTCGTACCGTACGTTTGTATAGAGACAATCATATAAAATAACAATAAGTTTAACAGAGTAATGTCATAAACGAATTCTCGATTAATTCCAAAGCCACTATTACTGGGAAATATAATTTAATAAAATAAAAATTGAAAATTACGAAAAAAAATCGAAAATATCAGAACAGTAAATTACAGTATGCATAAGTAAATTGAAAACTGTTAAATATGTATACGGTACAAAATCAGGGTTAAATAAATTAACGAAGACCATCGAGTAGTGCTGCTCCGATCATGTGAACGCAACTACAGCATAATTCCAGCTGTGTCGTGCAGGAACCGATAGTACGTATGCAGACAACCGTATAAAATAACAATGTGTATAACTAATTATTGGCATGAACGTACACTCAACTATTTCCAGATAGACTTTTACTAAGAAATACAATTTTTTAAATTATCAATTGGAATTTAAGAAGAAATCGGGAATATCAAAACTGTAAATAACGATATGTAGAATTAAACGGAAAAACGATCAAAATGCATACGTTACGATACCACGATTAAAGAAATTAACGAAGACCAGCCAGTATTGTCGTTCCGATCTGCCGATCACAACGGCAAGTCAACCTTTGTCTTGTCGCACCGGATGCGTAAGTACGCATAGAGGCAATCATATGAAACAGCAATAAGATTAGCAAAATATTGTCACGAACGTACACTCACATAATTCCCAAGTCACATTTACTGAGAAATACAATTTCTTATATTCGCAATTGGATATTTTGAAGAAAGTCAGAAATACCATACGTGTAAATTGCAGTATGTAGAAATAAATAGAAAACTGCGAAAGGTGCAAACGGTACAATATCAAGGTTAATGAAGTTAACGTAGATCATACCCTAGTTTCGCGCCGATCTACCGAACGCAAATACAGGATCTCTCCAGCCGTGTCGTTCCGTCAGCGTAGATACTTATACAGACAATCACATAAAATATCAATATTTTTAACAAGATAATGTCATAAACATACACTCAACTAATTTCAAAGGCACTTTTACTAAGGAATATAATTTTTTTACATAAAAATTGAAAATTTCGAACAAGAACGAAAATATAACAACAGTAAATTGCAGTATCTATAAATAAATAGAAAATGCATATGGTACAAAATCAAGGATAAGGAATTGACTGAAACCGTACAGTAATGCCGCTTCGAGCTGCAGTGTACAACTACAAGACCTCGATATATCTTCATCTAACCAGTGATATCATAAGTACAAGCAGGTATTCCGGGCGTAGATCCGCTGAATAGTATTGGCATTCGTCACATTATTCCACGGTTTGAATAGAAATGTAAAGCGTCAAACATTTGAGAACATTGCCAAATTGTATAAAGTCAAACACTTGCCGATGGCGTTACCTTTAGAGGTGCAAACTCTCCGTGTCGAAAGTATAACTACGTGTTTAGGGAACGAAATTGGTATTCATTTCAGTCACGTGCACCGTAACTCCATGTTCGAATTAGGAGATCGACGCTCAAACCGCTCGAGAACGTTGCCACCTTCTGTGAGAGACGAAATGCTAACTCAATAGCTTCACCCATCCTCCGAATCCGAGAGTCAAACCAGTTGTACTTGGAGTTCATCGGCTGAAATGTATTGGCAATAGTTACCCTAATTCCGGGTATGAATATCAAAGTACTGAGCCAAACCGTTAATGAATGTTACGTACCGGTATAGAGTCAAACCTTTTACCGAGGTCGTACCTTCCGAGAAACTAACTCGCTCTATCGAGAGTATTCATTCGTGTTCACTAAAACAAAATACTACACATTTAATTGACGGGCACCTTAATTTCACGTATGTATTAGAAAATCGAGATTCAAACCGTTGAAGAACATTACCAACTTCTTTCATATTCGAACGCCTAAGTCAATATCTTCACCTGCCCTGTGATTCTGAGCGTCAGACCAGGTACACCTGGTGCCAATCCGCTGAACAGTATTGGCAATAGACATCTTAATTCCCAGTTTGAATGTTCAAGTAGAGCGTAAAAACGTCTAAGAACTGCACCAATTATTATAAATTCAAACGATTTACTGAAGTACATGCCCACAGAAAGAAAACCCGCTGCATCGAGAGTATTAAGTACTGTTCAGAGATATAAATTAGTACACATTTTGGTTACAACCACCATTATTTGGTGTATGAATAGGAAAGCCGGAAGTTACACCTTTTTAAAACGTTACCACCTTCATTTAGGGTCACACAGCAAAGGCAAGCAAAGGCAATAGCTTCTCACCCGCCTGTGTTTCCGAAAGTCAAACATGTCATTTCGGAAGTAAGTCCGCCGAATAATATAGGCAATGGATACCATAATTCACGATATGGGCATTAAAGTAGAGGGTCATACTATCGGCGATAATTATCAATTGGTATATGTTCCCTCCCTTTCCGATTACCATACCTTCTGTGAGCGCAACCTGCAGTATCGAGTGTATACACTCGGGTTCAGGGAAACATATTAGTATACATTTTAATGATGGTCGCCATATTTACATATATGAATTGAAAAATCATGTGTAAATCCATTCGAGAACGTTACCACCCCCTTTGAGATTCGAACGGCTAGGTCAATAGCTTCACCTATCCTGTGATTCGGAGAGTAAAATCTGAAATTCTGGAAGTAAGTCCGCTGATAAGTACTGGCAACTGACACCGTAATTCGCGGTTTGAATATTAAAGTAGAACGTCAAACCGTTTGAGAACGTTACCGATTGGCATAAAATGAAATATTTTACTGTAGACCTTACCCTCAGAAAACCTAACTCGCGGTACCGAGAGTATATCTTCTAGATCTTAGAAAGAAATTAGTCTCCATTTCGGAGACGGGCACCTTAATTGCATGTATGAATAAGAAGATCGTGGGTCAAACGGACCGAGAGCGTTATCACCATCTGTGTGACACGACCGGCTAAGTCAATAGCCTAACAAATCCTGTGGTTCCGAGATTCAAACCAGGCATTCCGAGAGTAAATTCGCCGAACGGTATTGACAATAGACACCTTATTCCACGGTATGAATATTAAAAGAGAGCGTCAAACCATTTGAGAGCGCTACAGATTGGTTTAGAGTCAAACGTTTTACTGAAGACATTACCATCCGAAGATCTAATCCGCTGTACTAAGAGTACATCGTGGAGTTCAGAGGGATATATTAGTATACATTTTATTGACGGGCACCTTAATTGCCAGTATGAGCTAGAAAATCGAGTGTCAAGCAGTTCGAGTACGTTACCACTTTCGTTGAGTGTCGCATATCTAAGGCAATAGGTTCACCGATCCTGCTATACTAAGACTAATACCAGGTACTCTGGGATTAAATCCGCAGTACACTATTGGCAATATACACCCTGGTTTACGATATAGATATCAACGTACATAGTGTATCCGTTGTAGAAAGTTACTTATTCGCATAGCGTCAAACATTTCACAGGAGGCCCCATCTTGCGAGACCCAAAAACGCAGCATCGAGAGTATCACTTCGTGTCCAGGGAAGAAATTTGTATTCATTTTAATGACGGGCACCTTCACTTCACGTGTGAATTGTAACGTCGCCAGGCAAACTCTTCCAGAACGTTACCACCATCTCTGACAGTCAAACGGCAGAGTACAGCTTCAACCTATGCCGTGACTCCGAAAGTCAAATTTTGTACCCGACAGTATATCCGCTCAAGAGTACTGGCTGTAGACACCAAAATTCACGGTATGAATATTAAAGCAGTCCATCAACCCGTTATAGAACATTAACAATTTGTATAAAGTCAAATGTCTTATCGAAGGCCTCACGTTCTCAACGAGAACGAAACTCAACGGCATCATCGAGAGTATGTGTTCGAATTCGCAGAAAGTAATTAGTATCCATGTCACGTACGGGCCCCTCACGTTCATGCATGAATTAGAAGGACATGGGCCAAAACGTTGGAGAACGTTGCCACCATCTTTGAGAATCGAACTGCTAAGTCACTAGGTTCACCTATCCCGTGACCACGAGAGTCGACCAGGTATTCAGGGAGTTGATTCGCTGAAAGTTATTTGCAATAGGCACCTTAACTCACAACCTGAATATTAAAATAGGGGTCAAACGGTTTGCGAACGTCACCAATTTTTATACAGTCAAACGTTTTACCGCAGAGGATCAAACTGCATACACTGTAGTAACGTGGACCTTAATTTCATTATAAATAAGAAGATCAGGGGTCAAACCGTCCGAGAATGTTACCTCCTTCTTTGTGATTCAAACGGCTAGGCCAAGAGCTTCATACATCCTGAGATTCAGAAATTCAAACGAGATATTCTGGGAGCAAATACGCTCTACAGTACTGGCTATAGTTACCTTAATTCCGCGGATTCAATATTAAAATACAGCGTGATACTGTGTGCGAACGTTGCAATTGCAATAAAGTCAAACGCTTTACAGAATGCCTCACCCTCCGAAAAACTGACCAACTGTTTCGAGAGTATAACACCGAGCTCAGTGGTACGAACAGGTATACATTCTAGTAATGTCACCATAAGTTCATGTCCAAATTTCAAGATCGGTGGTCAAACCGTTCGGTAACGTTATCACCCCCTTTCAGAGTCGGGCGACGAAGTCAATTGCTTCACACGTCCTGCGATTTCTATAGCTAAACGAGATATCGCAGGAGTAAATCCGCTGAACAGTATTTGCAATAGACACCTTAAGTCACGGCATCAGTGTTAAAGTAGGGAGTCAAATCATTGGAGAAAACTAACAATTGATATAAAGTCATTCTTTTCAGAAAACCTTTTCTTCCGAGAACCTATCCCGCTGTACTGAGTATCTCGCCTAGTGTTTACGGAAGCATATTAGAAGACATTTTAACAGACAAGCAACTTGTTTACATGTATGAATAGCAAGGTCGAGAGTCAAACCGTTCGAGAATGTGTCCACCATTTTTAACAGCCGCACACCTAAGTCAACAGCTTCACCTATCCAGTGATTTCGACAGTCAAACCTGGTATTCCGAGAGCAAATGCGCTATACAGCATTGGCAATAGACATCTCAATTCACGGTTTGAATATTGAAGCGGGCCGTCAAGCCGTTGTAGAACATTACCTATTCGTATAGGGTTAAACTCCTTACAGAATGCATGACTTTCCGAATAACTGAATTGATGTATCGAGAGTATAACACCGTGTTCAGGCGTACGAAATGGTATACATTCACTGACGTGCTCCTTAATTTCAGGCATAAATTGGAAGATATGATGGCCAATCCGTTCCAGATCCTCACCACATTCCTTGAGATCCGAACGGCTAAGCAAACAACTTCACCTATCCTGTGATTTCGTGAGTAAAACCAGGTATTGCGGGAGTAAATAGGCTGAAGGGTATTGGCAATACACACCTCAGTTTATGTTTTGAATGTTAACGTAGAGCGTCAGACTGTTTTATTTCGTTGCCAATTTGTATAAAGTCAAACGGTTTACTGGAGACCTTACACGCCGAAGTCATAATCCGCTGTATCGGGAGTATAACTTCTCGTTCAGGAAATTAAATTAGTACTCATTACAGTATCGGCACCTTAAATTCATGCCTGAAATGGAAGATCGAGGGTTAAACATTTTGTGAATGTTACCACCTTCTGCGGTTGACGAACGGCTAAGTCAATAGCTTCACCTATCCTGTGATCCCTAGAGCCAAGCGAGTTATTTCAGGGGTATATCCCCTGAATGATATTCGCAGTAAACACTTTAATCCACGGCATGAGTACTAAACTATGGAGTCAATTCGTCGGAGAACAATACCAATTGTTATAAAATCATTCGTTTTACCGATTACGTTACACTCCGAGAACCTAATCTGCTATTCAAAATGTCCTGCCTTGTGTTCACGGAAGCAAATTAGAAGATATTTTAGCAGACGGACACCTTATCTTCATGTATGATTTGCATGATCGAGAGTCAAACCGTTCGGGATATTTACCACTTTCCTTGTGAGTCGCACAGCTTCGTGAACAGTATCACTTATTCCGTGACTCCGAGAGTCAAACCAGGTATTCCGGGAGTGAATCCGGTGAGCAGTATGGCATTAGATACCCTATTTCGCGACATAAATATTAAAGTGCAGAACCAAACCGATGTAGAACGTTACGGTTTAGTATAATATCAAAATTTTTCCGGAGTACTTTCCCTCCGAGAACCTATAACGCTGTTTCGAGAGTATAACTTCGTGACTGCAGAAACAAATTAGTATAAATTGTAGTGCCGGGCACCTTAATTTCATGCATGTATCAGAAGATCGAGAGGGGAACCCTTCATGAACCACCTTCCTTGTGAAATCGCACATTTAACACAATAGCATCACCTACCCTGTGATTACGAATGACAATCCAGGTAATCCGAAAGCATATCCGCTGAGGAGTGTTGGCAATGGACACCTTAGTTCACCGCTTGAATATTAAATATAGAGCGTCAAACCGTTTAGGAACGACACCAACTCCTATAAAGTCAAAAGTTTCACCGAAGACCTTACGCTCCGCAAAACTAACCCGCTGTATCGAGGGTATAATTTCGTTCTCAGAGAACGAAATTATCATTCATTTCAATGACGGGCATCTTAACTTCATGTATGAATATGGAGATCGAGGGTCATTCCATTCGAGAGCATTACTACCCTCTTTGAGAGTCGAACAGATAAGTCTATAGCTTCACCCGTCTTGTCAATCCGAGGGTCACACCAGGTAATTCGAAAGTAAATACGCTGAAGAGTTTTGGCTTTGGACACCTTAATTCACGGTTTGAGTATTAAAGTACACAGTCTAATCTTTGTAGAATGTTACCTATCGGTATAATATCAAAAGTTTCACCAAAGGCCTTACCTCCGAGTACCTAATTCGCGGTATCAACAGTCTCACTTCGTAATCAGAGATACAAATTAGTATACATTTTAGTAACGGGCACCTTAATTTCACGTATGTGTTACACGGGCAAGTGTCAAACCGTTCGAGAACTTTACCAACTTCTTTGAGACTTGAACGGCTGAGATAGTAGCTTCACCTATACTGTGATCCCGAGTGTCAACCCTGGTATTTAGTGAGTAAATCCACTGAAAAGTATTGGCAATAGACACTTTCATTCACGGTATGGATATCAAGGTAGAAAGTCAAATCGTTAGAGAACGATACTATTTGGTATAACGTCATACTCCTCTTTGCATACCTTTCTTTCCGTCAACAAAACCCGCCGTATCGAGAGTATAGGTACGTATTTGGGGATACACATTAGCAAACATCTTAGTATCTGGGACGTTAATTTCATTATGAAAAACAAGGTCGAGGGTCAATCCGCTCGTGAACGTTACCTTGATCTCGGTGGTTCTTACGGCTAAGTTAATAGAATAGCTTCAGATATTTTATGATTCTGAGAGTCAGATGTGGCACTCCTGGAGCAAATTCGAAGAACAGTACTGGCAATAAACATCCCAACAGACGGTATGAATATTAAAGTGGTGCGTCAAACCGTCAAAGGATGTTGTCTTCTGTTATTGAGTCAAACCTTCTACCCATGGTCTTATCATCCGAGAACATAACCCGCTGTATCAAGAGTATAACTTCGTGTTCAGCGAAGAATTTTAGTGCTGGTAACCTTAATTTCATGCATGAATAGCAAAATCGAGAGTCAAACTGTTCGAGGACGTTAGCGACCTATTTTATATTCGTACTGCTAAGTCAATAGCTTCACTCATCCTGTTGTTCTGAAAGACAAAACCAGGTGTTTCTGGGGTAAATCCACTTAACAGTATTGGTCATCGGCACGTTAATTCACGGTTTCAATACTAATATAGATCGTCAAACCGTTTCAGAACGTTACGAATTTTTATAAAGTCAAACGATGGCCTTACCCTCCGGAAAAAAACACCTTGATTTGCAATGAGAACCTTGTGTTCAGAAAAACACATTAGTATACATCACAGTGACGGCACCCTAATTTAATGTATGAATTAGATGTTCGAGGGCCAAACCGTTCCAAAATGTTACCGCCTTTTTATGGGTCGCATAGCTGATGTAATATCTTCGCGTATCCTGTGATTCCAAGAGCCGCACAGATTATTCCGGAGGCAAATTCGCTGGGCAGTATAGGCTACCAACACCATAATTCACGGTTTGGTCATTAAGGTAGGGGGGAACGCCATCTGTGAACATTGGCACGTGTTATGAGGTCATGCTTTTTACAGAAGAACGAACCTTCCGTGAACCTAACCAGCTGTATCGAGAGTACAACTTCTTGTACAAGGAAACAAATCATTTTAAAGAAAAGTGTCAGGCACCATAATTTCATGTATTATATAGAAGATCGAGTGTGAATCCGTTAGAGAACGATACCACCTTCTTTGGAATTCGATCGGCAAAGTCAATAGCTTCACCTATACTGTGATTCCGAAATTCAAACCATATATTCCTGGAGTAAATCCGCTGAATAGTATTGGGCATAAATATCTTACAGCACAGTTTGTATATTTGCGGAAAGCGTCAATCTGCATGAGAACGTTACCAATTGACATAAAGTCAAACGATCTACCGAAGACCATACCCCCCGAAAAAATAACCCGCTGTTTCGAGAGTATAACACCGTGTTCAGTGGGACGAGTTAGTATACGTGTTAGAGACTAGCACATTAATTTCATGCATGGATTAGAAAATCGAGGGTCAAATTATTCAAGAATGTTTCCACCTTCTTTGAGATTCGAACGGCTACGATAATAGCTTCACCAATCGCATGATTCGGAACGTCAAATTAGGACTCCGGGAGAAAAAACGCTGAACAGTATTGGCATTAGACATCTTATATCACGACATGAATATTAAAGCAGAACGACAAGCCATTTGCGAACGATACCAATTTTTATCGAGTCAAACCTTTGCCAAATGCCTTACCTGCGGTGAATCTAACCCTCTGTATCAAGGGTACAACATCGTGTTCAGAGATAGAAATTAGTCTTCATTTCTGTGTCGGGCACCTTAGCTTGGTGTATGATTTGGAAGACCGAGTGTCAAACCGTACGAGAATGTTACCACCCTCCTTGAGTGCTGAACCGCTGAATCGATAGCTTCACCTATCCTGTGCTTCCCAGAGTAGGTAATCCGCCGCTAAACCCGCTGTGCATTATTGGCATTAGACACGTTTTATCACGGTATGAATACTAAGGTTGAGTGTCCAGCAGTCGGTGCACATTACCAATTCGAATATGGTCAATCATCTTACAGAAACCCCTACCGTCCGAGAACCTAACCTTCTGTATCGTGATTATAACTTCTTACTTCAAGAAGCAAATTAGTATTCTTTGTTTTGACGGGTAACCTAATTTCATATATAAATACGAAGAGCGGTAGTCAAACCGTTCGAGAACATTATCAACATATTTGAGAGTCGAACGGCTAAGTAAATTGCTTCCCATATACTTTGATTTCGAAAGTCAAACCAGATATTCCGGGAGCAAATGCGCAGTACATTATTTGCAATAGACACTTCAATTCACGTTTTGAATGTTAAAGCAGGCCGTCAAGCCGTCGTAGATCCTTACCTGTTGGTATTGTGTCCAACTTTTTACCGAAGGTATTATCTTCCGAGAACGTATCCCGCGGTCTCGAGAGTATAACTTCGTGGTCAGATAAGCAAAAGAGTCTAAATTTTAGTGACGAGTAACTTAATTTCAGATATGACTTAGTTGATCGAGTGCCAAACCTCTCGAGAACGTTAGAACCTTCTTTGAGAGTCGAACGGCTGAGTCAATAACTTCACCTGTCCTATGATTCCGTGAGTCAAGCCAGGTACTCCAGATGTAAATCATCTGATCTGCGTTGGAAATAATCGTGCATAATAAAACGGTATGAACATTAAGGTAGACAACATACCGGCGGCGAATATTTCCAATTCGTACATGATGAAACTTCTTGCGGAAGGCCTTACTGTCCGAATACCTGAACCGCTGTATCGGGAGTATTACTCCATGTTTCGAAATGCAAATTAATTTTCATTTTAGTAACGGACAAATGATTATCAAGTATGAAATAGAAGATCGAATGTCAAACCATTCGAGAATGTTACCACCTTCTTGGAGAGTCGAAGGGCTAAGTCAATGACTTCACCTGTCCTGTGATTCGGAGAATCAAACCAGGTGTTCACGGGGTAAGTACGCTGAACAGCTTGCGCAATAGGCACCTTAATTCACTGCTTGAATATTAAAGTAGGGTGTCAAGCAGTTTGAGAACGTACCGATTTGTGCAAAGTCAAACGTTTACCGGAGGCGTTTACTTCCGCGAATCTGAACGGCTCCATCAAGGCTATAACGTTGGGTTCTGAGAAGGAAATTAGTATTAATTTCAGTGAAGGGCACATTAACTTCATGTATGTATTAGAAGATCGTGCGTCAAACAGCTCAGGAACGTTGCCACCTTCTGCTAGACACCAACCGCTACGACAGTGGCTTCACCTATCCTGTGGCTGGTAGTGTCAAACCAGGTATTCTTGAACTGTGGCCGCTGAACAGTATTGGCAATAGACACATTATTTCACGGTATGAATATGGAGGTAGAGCGTCCAACGGTTAGAGAGCTTTATCTTTTAATTTAGAGTAAGACATTTTACCGAGGGCCATACCGTCCGAGAAGCTAACCGTCCGGATCGAGAGTATAACATCGTGCTCAGAAAAGGAAATTAGTCTTCGTTTCAATGACGGGCACCTTATCCTCATGTGTGAGCTAGATGATCGACGGTTAATCGGATCGAGAACGTTGCCACCTTCTATGGGAGACGAACGGCAATGTCAATAGTTTCATCTATCCTGCGATTTAGAGTGTCAAATCAGGCATTCAGGGAGTAAATGCGCAAAACAGTGATGGTATTAGACACCTTATTTCGCAGCAAGAATATTGAAGTTGATAGCCAACCTATTTGAGAACGTTACCAATTTGTATCGGGTCTAGCTTTTGTCGAAAGCCTTACTTGCGGTGAATATAACCAGCTGTATCGAGAGTATAACATGGTGTTCGCAGAAGTAAAATAGTATGCATTTTAGTGACGGGTACCTTAATTTCTCGTATGAATAACAAAGATCGGGGTCAAACGTTCGAGAACGTTGCACCGTCTTTGAGCGCCGAACGTCTAAATCAGTAGCTTCACATATCCCGTGATCACGAGAGTCAACCCAGGTATTCAGGGAGTAAATTCGCTGATAATTATTGGCAATAGACACCCTAATATCCGGTATGAATATTAAAGTAGTCCGCCAGACCGTCGAAGAACATTACCTACTCGTATGGCGTCAAGCCTTTCACAGAAAGCTTTTCCTTGCGAGAAGCTGACCCGCCGGTTCGAGTGTATAACTTCGTGTTGAGAGAAACACGTTTGTATACATTCTAGTGATGGGCACCATAGTTTCATGTACGAATTACAAAATCTACATACATATCTCTTAGAGAACGTTACCACCTTCTTTGACAGTAGATCAGTTAGGACAAAAGCATCACCTATCCTGTGTTCCCGAGAGTCAAAAAAGGTTTTCTGGATGTAAATCCGCTGCACACTCTCGGCACTAAAAACCCTACTTCTGGGTATAAATATTATAGTGCATGGTCACACAGTTGTGCAACGTTACCTATAGATGTTAAGTCTGGCTTTTCATCGAAGGCCGAACTTTCAGTCAATCTAACCCGCTGTATCGGGAGTATAACATCGTGTTCAGAGGGACGAATTGGTACACAGTTTAGTGACGGGTACCATAATTTCAAGCAAGAATAAGAAGGGCGAGTGAAAACCGTCCGAGAACGTTACCACCGTTTTTGAAAGCCGATCGGCAATGTCATCAGTGTATCCTATCATGCGATTCTGAGATGCAAACCAGCTATTCCGAGGGTAATCCGTTGAACAGTTTTGGAAATAGGCAGCTTAATGCACGGTATATATAATAAAGTATTGAGTCAAACCATCACAGATCAATATCAATTCGTATAATGTAATTACTTTTACGGAATACCTAACCTTCCGTGAAGGAACCCGCTGTGTTGAGAGCGTAAAATCATGTTCAGAGAAGCATACAACTATGCATTTTACTGACGGTCGGTGTATTTTCATGTATGAATTAGAAGATCGCCGGTCGAATCGTTCGGGAATGTTACCACCCACTTAATGCATTGAAGGTCTATGTCAATGCCTTCACCTATTCTGCGATTCCGACGGTCAAACCAGGTGTTCCGAGAGAAAATCCGATGAACAGTATTAGCAATAGACACCCTAATTCACGGCTTGAATATTAAAGCAGGGCTCCAGACCATTGTTGAACGTTACCAATTGCTGTAAAGTCGAACGCTTTACCGAACGCCATACCCTACGATGAAACTGACCGCTGTATCGAGAGTATAACCTCGTGTTCAGAGAAAGAAATTAGTATTCATTTGAGTGACGGGCACCTTAGTTTCATGTATGAATTTGAAGACCACGTGTTAAACCGTTTGAGAACGGCACGAACTTCCTTGAGTGTGTATCGTCTAAATCAATAGCTTCACCAATCCTGAGATGACGAGAGTCAAACCAGTCATTGCGGGAATATATCCGCTAACTAATTTAGGCAATTTACATCATAATTCACGGTGTGATCATTAAAGTATAGAGTCAATCCGTCGGAGGTCGTTATCAATTGGTATAGAGTACACACTTTATACCGAAGGCCATTCCTCCCGAGAACACATCTAACTGTATGGAGATTATAATTTCGTGTCCAAGGAAACAAATTAGTACGCATTTTAGTGACGTACACCGTAATTTCATGCACGAGTTAGAAAAGCGATCGTCAAATCGTTCTACAACGTTACCACCTCCTTCAAGAGCCGTACCACTAGATCAATAGCTGCACCTACCCTGTTATTCCAATGGTCAAATAAGGTATTCACGGAGACAATCCAATGTAAACAATCCTGGAGACAATCCAGGTATGAATTCTAAAGCTGATCGCCAAACCGTTGACGGACATTACCTGCTCCCATAGTGTCAAACCTGTTACCGAAAGCCTTCCCATCCGGGAAGCTATCCGTAGCTTATAATAGCCATATCGATAGTATAACTTCGTGTCGAGAGAAACACATATGTATAAATTTTAATATTACCATAGCTTCGTGCATGAATTACAATATCAAGAGACAATCCGCTCGAGATCGATTCCACGTTCTTTGAGTGTCGAACGGCTAAGTCAAATGCTTCACGCATCCTGTTGTTCCGGCCAATAAATGATGAATAATGAAGCAGACCGTCATACCGATGTAGAACCTGATGCAGTAGAGTCAAACTCTATCCCAAAGTGTCAAGGAGCCGGTCACTATAATGTCTACTAATTTGTATCTCTTAACAGGAAGCTATATTCTAGATACAGTAGGCTTTGATCTCATAGGGTATGATCTTCGATAGGAAGTGTAAGTTTATACCAACTAGTATTCATCTCCGATTGTTTGACTTTCTACCTAAATGTTCATACTGTGGATTATGGTCTCAATGTCCATATAATTCATCTGATTCACTAACGTAATGACTGGTTTGACTCTCGGAATTATAGGGTAAGGGAATCAATTGCCTTCGCTATGCGACGTTTTCTAACGGTATAACTGTCAATCTTCTTAATCATACATGATATTCAGGTGCTTGCCACTAAAGTGCATACTTATTTCCTCCTCTGAACACGGAGTTATACTGTCGATACTGTGGGGTAGGTTCTCAGAATGTAAGGCTTTCTTTAGAAAGTTAGATCCTATACCAGTAGGTTGCGGTCTACAACGGACTGTCTCAGTCCATTAATATTGATTCTGTGAATAAAGTAGCTTATAGCCAATAATGTACTGCGGATTTACTTCAGGAATATTTGGATTCACTATTGGAATCACAGTATAGGCGAAGCCTGTGACATAGACGGTCGCCTCTCAATGACCGTGGTAACGTCATCGAACGGATTGACACTCGACCATCCAATTCATACATTGAATTTCGGTGAACGTCACTAAAATGTGTACTATGTCGGTCCTCTAAACACGATGTTATACTGACGATACAGTGGGTTAGGCCATCGGAGGGGTAGGCATTTGGTAAGAAGTATGGCTTTATACCAATTTGTTACTATTCCATATCGCTGGAGGCTCATTTTCAGAATAGAAACCGAGAATTTATGTGTCTACCGCCAATACTGACCTCCGCACTTTGTCCCAGAATGCCTGGTTTGACTCTCGGAATCACAGTATAGGTGAAGCCTGTGACTTAGACGTTCGACTCTCAATGACCGTGTTAACGTTATCGAACGGACTGACCCTCGATCTACCAATTCATACATGAAATTAAGACGCCCGTCACAGAAATGGAGACTAATTTTTTTCTCTGAGCACGAAGATATACACTCGAAACGGTGGGTTATCTTCTCCGATGATAAAGCCATCGGTAAACTGATTGACTTCATACAAATCGTCTACCTTCTAACGCGATTTCACGCTCAACATTAATATCCAAACAGTGAATTAAGGTGTCTGTTACCAATACTCTTCAGTGGATTCACTCACGGAATGCCTGGTTTGACTCTCGCAATCGCAGGATAGCTGAAGCACTTGACTTATCCGTTCGAACCCCAAAGAAGATGGTAACGTTCTGGAATTGTTTGACACTCGATCATTTAATTCATACATGAAGTTTAGGAGCCCGTTGCTAAAATGTATACTAACGCGTTTCTCTGAACACGAAGTTATACTCCCGATACGGCGGCTTAGTTTCTCGAAGATAAGGCTTTGTGTGAAATGTTTGACTCTATAGTAACAGGCAACGATCTACAACGGTATGGATCTATACGCAAACATATTTACCGTGAAATAGTGTGTATGAGGCCAATACTGTACAGCAGATCTACTCCCGAAATACCTGATTTGACTGTGGAAATGCCAGGATAGGTGGATCTGTTGACGTATCCTTTCGACCCTCTAAGAGGGCGGTAACGTTCTCGAAAGATTTTACCCTTGACCTTCTAACTCATTCATGGAATTAAGGTGCCCGACTCTATTGTATATTGCAATTTGTTGCTCTGATCACGATGTTATACTTTCGATACAGCGCAATATACATTCGCAGGGTAAGGCCTGCAATAAAACGTTTGACCTTATACCAATTGGTAACGTTCTCAAATGGGGTGAAGTTCTACTTCAATATTCAGACCGTGAATTATGTTGTCTACTGGGAATACTGTTCAGCGGATTTAGTCCAAGAATACCTGGCTTGACTCCCCGAATCACACGATAGGTGAATCTATTGACTTATCCGTCCGACTCTCAAAGAGGAATGTAACGTTCTGAAACGGTTTGACTCTCGACCTTCCAACTCATGCATGATGTATAGGTGCCCGCCACAGACAAGAATAATAATTTCTTTCTCTGGATACGTTAGAATACTCTCCGTACAGCCGGTTAGTTTTTCAGAAGGTAAAGTCTTCGGTAAGACGTTTGACTTTATAGCAGTTGGTGTGGTTCTCCAATGGATTGACGCTCTACTTTATCTTTCAAATCGTGAATTAAGGTGTCAATTGCCAGTACTGTTCAGCGGACGCTCCGAACCATAAATATAGGTGGAGCTGTTGACGCAGCCCTTGGACCCTCAAAGAAGGTGGGATCTTTCTCGAACGGTTTGACTGTCGATGGTAATTGGTAACGTTATCCTACGGCTTGACTCTCCACCGTAACTTCACACCGTGAATTAACGTGTGTTTTGCCAATAATGATCAGCGACTTTGCTCGAGAATAATCTTTTTCTACTCTCGCAATCAAAGGATAGAAGGAGCTATTGACTTATCCGTTCGTCATTCAAAGAGCGTAGGATCGTTTTCGAGCGGTTTCACCCTCGATCTTCTAATTCATACATGACGATGAGGTGTTCGTCACTCAAATGAAGACTAAGTTCCATCTCTGAACTCGAAGTTATACTCTCGTTGAAGACGGTGAGATTTGCGTATGTTGACGCCATCGGTAAATGTTTGACGTTATAGAAATTGGTAACGATCTAATACGTTTTGACGCTTTACATTTGTATTCAAACCGCCAATTAACGTGTCAATGGCCGATACTATTCAGCGCATTTACTCCCGGAATACTCGGCTTGATTTTCGTAATCACAGGATAGGTGACGCTACAGACTTAGCCGTCCGACTATAAAATATAGTGGTAACGTTCTTATAATGTTTGACGCTCGATTTTGCTATTGAATATGACGTGTCCGTCTGCTGTAATGGTTACTAATTTGTTTCCGTGAACATTAAGCTAGGCACTCGCTGCGATGGGTTAGCTTCTCCTATGGAAAGGCATTCTGTGAAAAGATCCACATTGTAAGAAATGGTAAATTTCTTCCGCGGTTTGACTCTCTGCGTTAATACACATACCCCGAATTAGGGAGTCTATTTCCAAAACTATTCAGCGTATTAACTCCAGGAATACATGGTTTGACGCTCGTAAGCACAGGAGAGATGAAGTTGTTGACGCCACTCGACTCCCAATGCAGGCGGTAACGTTCTCGAACGCTTTAACTCTCGATGCAGATATTCACACCCAAGCATGTGTGTCCGTACGACACAGTGTGTCCTAACTAGTTTCCGCAAACATTTTCGAGGCAGTCGCTACGGCGGGATAGATTCTCGGAGGGTAAGGTATCTGGTAAAAAGTTTGGACCTATACCAGTAGGTAACGTTCTATGATGGTTCAATCACTATACCACTATTTATACTGTAAAATAAGGTGTATAATGCCAATACTGTACAGTGGGTCTACTCCCGGATTACCTGGCTTGACTCGCAGAATCACGGGATAGGGGAATGTATTGTATTTGCCTTACGGTGGTTAGGAATGTGGTAACGGTACCGAAAGG
>NW_027470239.1:0-10000 GCF_051020765.1 Lasioglossum baleicum
AAGACATGCAATCTAGAATCGTTTGAATTTCACTTGAGAAACGCAACTATATAACGAGACATAACTCTCTAATAAAAACACGCGATAATTATTTATTATTTATTTATTTATTTATTTATTTATTGTTAATGCCGCGCGAACCTGGTAGAGAAAGTATACGAATATCGCGTCACGACGACGTACGATCCACCGAGACCACCGCGGACGTACTTATCCAAGCGTGTGTCTGTATACTCGAAGAATTTCAAAGTTCCAGCGGCGTATTGCTTTCATTTTGTAGCGGCGTATTGCTTTCGATCCCAGCGGCGTATTGCTTTCGTCTGTAGCGGCGTATTGCTTTCGATCCCAGCGGCGTATTGCTTTCGTCTGCAGCGGCGTATTGCTTTCGATCCCAGCGGCGTATTGCTTTCGTCTGCAGAGGCGTATTGCTTTCAGTTCCGGCGGCGTATTGCTTTCGCCTGCAGCGGCGTATTGCTTTCAGTTCCGGCGGCGTATTGCTTTCGTCTGCAGCGGCGTATTGCCTTATTCACAGCGGCGTATTGCTTCTATTCACAGCGGCGTATTGCCTTATTCACAGCGGCGTATTGCCTCTATTTACAGCGGCGTATTGCCTTATTCACAGCGGCGTGTTGCTTCTGCTTACAGCGGCGTATTGCCTTATTCACAGCGGCGTATTGCCTCTATTTACAGCGGCGTATTGCCTTATTCACAGCGGCGTGTTGCTTCTACTTACAGCGGCGTATTGCCTTATTCACAGCGGCGTATTGCCTCTATTTACAGCGGCGTATTGCCTTATTCACAGCGGCGTGTTGCTTCTGCTTACAGCGGCGTATTGCCTTATTCACAGCGGCGTATTGCCTCTATTTACAGCGGCGTATTGCCTTATTCACAGCGGCGTGTTGCTTCTACTTACAGCGGCGTATTGCCTTATTCACAGCGGCGTATTGCCTCTATTTACAGCGGCGTATTGCCTTATTTACAGCAGCGTACTGCTTTCAGTTACAGCGGCCCATTTCCAGAGTTCCAGCGGCGTATAGCTTCATGTTGTAGCGCCGTACTGCTTCATCTTCTAGCAGCGTATTGCCGGAGTTCTAGCAGCATATTCCTTATATTATTAGAACAATGTAGCTGAAATAACCAATTATCCCATACGAATGCCACCTGAAAATAATACATGTGATTTAAAAGTAAAAAATTAAAATATAAATTTTTTATTTTATTAATAAGATACGAATAATATAATACAATATCAACATATTGTATTATTTCAACCAATTACATGTTGTTTTATTGACAATGCCCAAAACCGGCATCCCAATATCCGCACAAATCCACAGACATGGTTCGAACGAAAAAAAAAAAAGGGACAGAGGGAATCTCGTTAATCCAAACACGCGCATCGCAAACATATCCGGGGACGATCTACCTAACAGTACAGACCAAAACTGACTCCCGCCGTTTACCCGCACGACCGATAGAACACGATTAGTACACGTCGAAATATAACTCGGAACATTATTTCTCAATAACTCGATAAATACTCATCCGAGCGCTTTCATACTTGATATTTGTCTTCGAAATGCTTTACCACACGATGATCTAATATTTATAATTGTCCGAGTAAGCCGGAAAGATAAGTTTACTCTTGGCGGTCGGAGCAATATTTCACAAAAACTGGAGCAATACGCGTCCGAGAGCATTGAAACTCGAGAAATATTGATGACAAGCGGTATCGTGCGTGGATATAACGATTAAAGTCGTGCGGGAGCTCGGGGAGAAAAGTTTACTCTTGGCGGTTGGACTTAGAAAAATTTCGCTCGAGCTCCTTCGCACGGCGATCCGACGCGCCTCGGCGCGCGAACGATTCGTTCGAGCGGCCGAGCAAGCGATGCGCTCCGAACATTATTCTCAGTTTATTCGATAAATACTCATCCGAGCGCTTTCATACTTGATATTTGTCTTCAAAATGCTTTACCACACGATGATCTAATATTTATAATGGTCTGGGAACGCTAGGAAAAAAGTTTACTCTTGGCGGTTGGACTTAGAAAAATTTCGCTCGGTCGGAGTTGCTCGCAATGCGCCCGGAACATTATTCTGAGTTTATTCGATAAATATTCATCCTAAAGCTTTGATACTTGATATTTATTGTTAGAATGCGTTATTATACAATGATCTAATATTTATAATGGTCTGGGAACGCTAGGAAAAAAGTTTACTCTTGGCGGTTGGACTTAGAAAAATTTCGCTCGGTCGGAGTTGCTCGCAATGCGCCCGGAACATTATTCTGAGTTTATTCGATAAATATTCATCCTAAAGCTTTGATACTTGATATTTATTGTTAGAATGCGTTATTATACAATGATCTAATATTTATAATGGTCTGGGAACGCTAGGAAAAAAGTTTACTCTTGGCGGTTGGACTTAGAAAAATTTCGCTCGAGCTCCTTCGCACGGCGATCCGACGCGCCTCGGCGCGCGAACGATTCGTTCGAGCGGCCGAGCAAGCGATGCGCTCCGAACATTATTCTCAGTTTATTCGATAAATACTCATCCGAGCGCTTTCATACTTGATATTTGTCTTCGAAATGCTTTACCACACGATGATCTAATATTTATAATTGTCCGAGTAAGCCGGAAAGATAAGTTTACTCTTGGCGGTCGGAGCAATATTTCTCAAAAACTGAAGCAATACGCGTCCGAGAGCTTTGAAACTCGAGAAATATTGATGACAAGCGGTATCGTGCGTGGATATAACGATTAAACTCGTGCGAGAGCTCGGGGAGAAAAGTTTACTCTTGGCGGTTGGACTTAGAAAAATTTCGCTCGAGCTCCTTCGCACGGCGATCCGACGCGCCTCGGCGCGCGAACGATTCGTTCGAGCGGCCGAGCAAGCGATGCGCTCCGAACATTATTCTCAGTTTATTCGATAAATACTCATCCGAGCGCTTTCATACTTGATATTTGTCTTCGAAATGCTTTACCACACGATGATCTAATATTTATAATTGTCCGAGTAAGCCGGAAAGATAAGTTTACTCTTGGCGGTCGGAGCAATATTTCACAAAAACTGGAGCAATACGCGTCCGAGAGCTTTGAAACTCGAGAAATATTGATGACAAGCGGTATCGTGCGTGGATATAACGATTAAACTCGTGCGAGAGCTCGGGGAGAAAAGTTTACTCTTGGCGGTTGGACTTAGAAAAATTTCGCTCGAGCTCCTTCGCACGGCGATCCGACGCGCCTCGGCGCGTGAACGATTCGTTCGAGCGGCCGAGCAAGCGATGCGCTCCGAACATTATTCTCAGTTTATTCGATAAATACTCATCCGAGCGCTTTCATACTTGATATTTGTCTTCGAAATGCTTTACCACACGATGATCTAATATTTATAATTGTCCGAGTAAGCCGGAAAGATAAGTTTACTCTTGGCGGTCGGAGCAATATTTCTCAAAAACTGAAGCAATACGCGTCCGAGAGCTTTGAAACTCGAGAAATATTGATGACAAGCGGTATCGTGCGTGGATATAACGATTAAAGTCGTGCGGGAGCTCGGGGAGAAAAGTTTACTCTTGGCGGTTGGACTTAGAAAAATTTCGCTCGAGCTCCTTCGCACGGCGATCCGACGCGCCTCGGCGCGCGAACGATTCGTTCGAGCGGCCGAGCAAGCGATGCGCTCCGAACATTATTCTCAGTTTATTCGATAAATACTCATCCGAGCGCTTTCATACTTGATATTTGTCTTCGAAATGCTTTACCACACGATGATCTAATATTTATAATTGTCCGAGTAAGCCGGAAAGATAAGTTTACTCTTGGCGGTCGGAGCAATATTTCTCAAAAACTGAAGCAATACGCGTCCGAGAGCTTTGAAACTCGAGAAATATTGATGACAAGCGGTATCGTGCGTGGATATAACGATTAAACTCGTGCGAGAGCTCGGGGAGAAAAGTTTACTCTTGGCGGTTGGACTTAGAAAAATTTCGCTCGAGCTCCTTCGCACGGCGATCCGACGCGCCTCGGCGCGCGAACGATTCGTTCGAGCGGCCGAGCAAGCGATGCGCTCCGAACATTATTCTCAGTTTATTCGATAAATACTCATCCGAGCGCTTTCATACTTGATATTTGTCTTCGAAATGCTTTACCACACGATGATCTAATATTTATAATTGTCCGAGTAAGCCGGAAAGATAAGTTTACTCTTGGCGGTCGGAGCAATATTTCTCAAAAACTGAAGCAATACGCGTCCGAGAGCTTTGAAACTCGAGAAATATTGATGACAAGCGGTATCGTGCGTGGATATAACGATTAAACTCGTGCGAGAGCTCGGGGAGAAAAGTTTACTCTTGGCGGTTGGACTTAGAAAAATTTCGCTCGAGCTCCTTCGCACGGCGATCCGACGCGCCTCGGCGCGCGAACGATTCGTTCGAGCGGCCGAGCAAGCGATGCGCTCCGAACATTATTCTCAGTTTATTCGATAAATACTCATCCGAGCGCTTTCATACTTGATATTTGTCTTCGAAATGCTTTACCACACGATGATCTAATATTTATAATTGTCCGAGTAAGCCGGAAAGATAAGTTTACTCTTGGCGGTCGGAGCAATATTTCACAAAAACTGGAGCAATACGCGTTCGAGAGCTTTGAAACTCGAGAAATATTGATGACAAGCGGTATCGTGCGTGGATATAACGATTAAAGTCGTGCGGGAGCTCGGGGAGAAAAGTTTACTCTTGGCGGTTGGACTTAGAAAAATTTCGCTCGAGCTCCTTCGCACGGCGATCCGACGCGCCTCGGCGCGCGAACGATTCGTTCGAGCGGCCGAGCAAGCGATGCGCTCCGAACATTATTCTCAGTTTATTCGATAAATACTCATCCGAGCGCTTTCATACTTGATATTTGTCTTCAAAATGCTTTACCACACGATGATCTAATATTTATAATGGTCTGGGAACGCTAGGAAAAAAGTTTACTCTTGGCGGTTGGACTTAGAAAAATTTCGCTCGGTCGGAGTTGCTCGGAATGCGCCCGGAACATTATTCTGAGTTTATTCGATAAATATTCATCCTAGAGCTTTGATACTTGATATTTATTGTTAGAATGCGTTATTATACAATGATCTAATATTTATAATGGTCTGGGAACGCTAGGAAAAAAGTTTACTCTTGGCGGTTGGACTTAGAAAAATTTCGCTCGGTCGGAGTTGCTCGCAATGCGCCCGGAACATTATTCTGAGTTTATTCGATAAATATTCATCCTAAAGCTTTGATACTTGATATTTATTGTTAGAATGCGTTATTATACAATGATCTAATATTTATAATGGTCTGGGAACGCTAGGAAAAAAGTTTACTCTTGGCGGTTGGACTTAGAAAAATTTCGCTCGGTCGGAGTTGCTCGGAATGCGCCCGGAACATTATTCTGAGTTTATTCGATAAGTATTCATCCTAGAGCTTTGATACTTGATATTTATTGTTAGAATGCGTTATTATACAATGATCTAATATTTATAATGGTCTGGGAACGCTAGGAAAAAAGTTTACTCTTGGCGGTTGGACTTAGAAAAATTTCGCTCGGTCGGAGTTGCTCGCAATGCGCCCGGAACATTATTCTGAGTTTATTCGATAAGTATTCATCCTAGAGCTTTGATACTTGATATTTATTGTTAGAATGCGTTATTATACAATGATCTAATATTTATAATGGTCTGGGAACGCTAGGAAAAAAGTTTACTCTTGGCGGTTGGACTTAGAAAAATTTCGCTCGGTCGGAGTTGCTCGCAATGCGCCCGGAACATTATTCTGAGTTTATTCGATAAATATTCATCCTAGAGCTTTGATACTTGATATTTATTGTTAGAATGCGTTGTTATACAATGATCTAATATTTATAATGGTCTGGGAACGCTAGGAAAAAAGTTTACTCTTGGCGGTTGGACTTAGAAAAATTTCGCTCGGTCGGAGTTGCTCGCAATGCGCCCGGAACATTATTCTGAGTTTATTCGATAAATATTCATCCTAAAGCTTTGATACTTGATATTTATTGTTAGAATGCGTTATTATACAATGATCTAATATTTATAATGGTCTGGGAACGCTAGGAAAAAAGTTTACTCTTGGCGGTTGGACTTAGAAAAATTTCGCTTCGGTCGGAGTTGCTCGCAATGCGCCCGGAACATTATTCTGAGTTTATTCGATAAATATTCATCCTAAAGCTTTGATACTTGATATTTATTGTTAGAATGCGTTATTATACAATGATCTAATATTTATAATGGTCTGGGAACGCTAGGAAAAAAGTTTACTCTTGGCGGTTGGACTTAGAAAAATTTCGCTCGGTCGGAGTTGCTCGGAATGCGCCCGGAACATTATTCTGAGTTTATTCGATAAGTATTCATCCTAGAGCTTTGATACTTGATATTTATTGTTAGAATGCGTTATTATACAATGATCTAATATTTATAATGGTCTGGGAACGCTAGGAAAAAAGTTTACTCTTGGCGGTTGGACTTAGAAAAATTTCGCTCGGTCGGAGTTGCTCGCAATGCGCCCGGAACATTATTCTGAGTTTATTCGATAAGTATTCATCCTAGAGCTTTGATACTTGATATTTATTGTTAGAATGCGTTATTATACAATGATCTAATATTTATAATGGTCTGGGAACGCTAGGAAAAAAGTTTACTCTTGGCGGTTGGACTTAGAAAAATTTCGCTCGGTCGGAGTTGCTCGGAATGCGCCCGGAACATTATTCTGAGTTTATTCGATAAATATTCATCCTAGAGCTTTGATACTTGATATTTATTGTTAGAATGCGTTATTATACAATGATCTAATATTTATAATGGTCTGGGAACGCTAGGAAAAAAGTTTACTCTTGGCGGTTGGACTTAGAAAAATTTCGCTCGGTCGGAGTTGCTCGCAATGCGCCCGGAACATTATTCTGAGTTTATTCGATAAGTATTCATCCTAGAGCTTTGATACTTGATATTTATTGTTAGAATGCGTTATTATACAATGATCTAATATTTATAATGGTCTGGGAACGCTAGGAAAAAAGTTTACTCTTGGCGGTTGGACTTAGAAAAATTTCGCTCGGTCGGAGTTGCTCGCAATGCGCCCGGAACATTATTCTGAGTTTATTCGATAAGTATTCATCCTAGAGCTTTGATACTTGATATTTATTGTTAGAATGCGTTATTATACAATGATCTAATATTTATAATGGTCTGGGAACGCTAGGAAAAAAGTTTACTCTTGGCGGTTGGACTTAGAAAAATTTCGCTCGGTCGGAGTTGCTCGGAATGCGCCCGGAACATTATTCTGAGTTTATTCGATAAATATTCATCCTAGAGCTTTGATACTTGATATTTATTGTTAGAATGCGTTATTATACAATGATCTAATATTTATAATGGTCTGGGAACGCTAGGAAAAAAGTTTACTCTTGGCGGTTGGACTTAGAAAAATTTCGCTCGGTCGGAGTTGCTCGCAATGCGCCCGGAACATTATTCTGAGTTTATTCGATAAATATTCATCCTAAAGCTTTGATACTTGATATTTATTGTTAGAATGCGTTATTATACAATGATCTAATATTTATAATGGTCTGGGAACGCTAGGAAAAAAGTTTACTCTTGGCGGTTGGACTTAGAAAAATTTCGCTCGGTCGGAGTTGCTCGCAATGCGCCCGGAACATTATTCTGAGTTTATTCGATAAATATTCATCCTAGAGCTTTGATACTTGATATTTATTGTTAGAATGCGTTATTATACAATGATCTAATATTTATAATGGTCTGGGAACGCTAGGAAAAAAGTTTACTCTTGGCGGTTGGACTTAGAAAAATTTCGCTCGGTCGGAGTTGCTCGCAATGCGCCCGGAACATTATTCTGAGTTTATTCGATAAATATTCATCCTAGAGCTTTGATACTTGATATTTATTGTTAGAATGCGTTGTTATACAATGATCTAATATTTATAATGGTCTGGGAACGCTAGGAAAAAAGTTTACTCTTGGCGGTTGGACTTAGAAAAATTTCGCTCGGTCGGAGTTGCTCGCAATGCGCCCGGAACATTATTCTGAGTTTATTCGATAAATATTCATCCTAAAGCTTTGATACTTGATATTTATTGTTAGAATGCGTTATTATACAATGATCTAATATTTATAATGGTCTGGGAACGCTAGGAAAAAAGTTTACTCTTGGCGGTTGGACTTAGAAAAATTTCGCTTCGGTCGGAGTTGCTCGCAATGCGCCCGGAACATTATTCTGAGTTTATTCGATAAATATTCATCCTAAAGCTTTGATACTTGATATTTATTGTTAGAATGCGTTATTATACAATGATCTAATATTTATAATGGTCTGGGAACGCTAGGAAAAAAGTTTACTCTTGGCGGTTGGACTTAGAAAAATTTCGCTCGGTCGGAGTTGCTCGCAATGCGCCCGGAACATTATTCTGAGTTTATTCGATAAATATTCATCCTAAAGCTTTGATACTTGATATTTATTGTTAGAATGCGTTATTATACAATGATCTAATATTTATAATGGTCTGGGAATGCTAGGAAAAAAGTTTACTCTTGGCGGTTGGACTTAGAAAAATTTCGCTCGGTCGGAGTTGCTCGCAATGCGCCCGGAACATTATTCTGAGTTTATTCGATAAATATTCATCCTAAAGCTTTGATACTTGATATTTATTGTTAGAATGCGTTATTATACAATGATCTAATATTTATAATGGTCTGGGAACGCTAGGAAAAAAGTTTACTCTTGGCGGTTGGACTTAGAAAAATTTCGCTTCGGTCGGAGTTGCTCGCAATGCGCCCGGAACATTATTCTGAGTTTATTCGATAAATATTCATCCTAGAGCTTTGATACTTGATATTTATTGTTAGAATGCGTTATTATACAATGATCTAATATTTATAATGGTCTGGGAACGCTAGGAAAAAAGTTTACTCTTGGCGGTTGGACTTAGAAAAATTTCGCTTCGGTCGGAGTTGCTCGTAATGCGCCTGGAACATTATTCTGAGTTTATTCGATAAATATTCATCCTAGAGCTTTGATACTTGATATTTATTGTTAGAATGCGTTATTATACAATGATCTAATATTTATAATGGTCTGGGAACGCTAGGAAAAAAGTTTACTCTTGGCGGTTGGACTTAGAAAAATTTCACTTCGGTCGGAGTTGCACGCAATGCGCCCGGAACATTATTCTGAGTTTATTCGATAAATATTCATCCTAGAGCTTTGATACTTGATATTTATTGTTAGAATGCTTTATTATACAATGATCTAATATTTATAATGGTCTAGATACGATAGAAAGATAAGTTTACTCTTGGCGGTTGGACTTGAAAAATGTTCAAAGTACCGAGATAGTATATGAAAAGTTGAATATTTTGTGTTAAATATCCTGGAAATATAAATATTTATTGTGTTGTACAAAAAAATTTTTCATGCAAAAATTTTTCTAAGTCCCAACAGCCCCGCCGGACGGGCTGTTGCCGCGGCGGTTTGCACCCATAAGCGCGCGTGCTATTCACCGCGCGGCGCCGGCGTCCTTGCCGGCCGTTCGGTATCCTTAAGAGACTCGACGGTTCGGCGAGTCGGGCGGTTCAGCGCGCGCTTGGGGCTATTCTACGATCTCGGTCGAGAAGCAGTTCACGGCGCCTCGAGACTTCGGTCTCGACTGTTTCGTTCCGTACTTCGTTTAGAACTTTTCTCTACACAGCATTGCCACGGGTCGGTGTCTAAGACCGAATGGCCCTTATGTGGCGAGCCTCCCATCGAGGAGGTTGGTGACTTGTATGCACTGATGTGTATACTCGTACTAACTGAGCATCAACTCTTCTATCCGAGCTAAAAGTTTGAGATAGTTATGGAAAGATGTTTGAGAGAAACTAAAACTAGAAAGAAGTCAAACTTCTTGTTTGCAGAGAAACGAAAAGTAAATAAAATGAGGTTGGCTTTCGGAGGGGCATTGTTAC
>NW_027470239.1:15000-17500 GCF_051020765.1 Lasioglossum baleicum
ACATGAACATCGACATTTCGAACGCACATTGCGGTCCACGGATACAATTCCTGGACCACGCCTGGCTGAGGGTCGTTTACGTAACCATAAACTGCTTGCGTTGCTCTTGTAAGTCCCCGCCGTCGCTTACCTCTCCAAATATATTTTTGGAGGGCGCCAAAGAGCGTTTCGGAGTCGGGTTGCAAAGATGCTACGTACGAGCGAATGATGGGCGTTTCGTCGGCGTTTGTCGCGGTTCTGTGAAAATTGCCAATTTTTGCATTGCGTCTTATAAACACATACAAACATATATATCTAGTTTCCACGAGAGGCGAAGTAGGGATTGGTATTTCTTACGTTCGGACTTGCGTGAGTGTTTTTACGGTGTCGTGAGTCGTATTGAAAATACGACCGCCCGTAAGGCACCGCTTCGACGGGGATCTCCAAATCTCTCACCTTCTCTGCGAAACGATTCGCCTTGCGGAAAGAAGCGTTTCCACTCATGAACATTTAACGCGCTCCCGACGTCGCCTGAAATGATGCGTATATACGAAAGAGGTATATTTACAAGAGTCTCGCGAGACTACAGAGATGGACACACAAATTATAAAAGAAAGAAAGAATACTGTGTGGCACACAGAGTGTGTGTGGTGTGGCAATGTTAAGCCCCAGGGAGAGAATATGCCTGTGCGTGGATGAGTTTCTTAACTCTACGTTATAATTGCCATACGGCGGAGGGTCGTCGTTGCCGGCGATTTCGACAAACACATTCCTTTTCGAGTCTTCGAGGGAAGAGACGAAAGAGATCTCTCGTTCTATCGCGAACGCTTTGATGATCGATGGACAGCGGAGCAAAGCGCAGCAATGTGCGGGATGAGCACGTCGTACTTGATCGGGTCGGAATTATTCCCCGTCGTCGACGTGTCCTCGCTAATCTGTGCGATTGCCATTCCATCGCCACGTTCGCGTTGAATCGTATTGATGACGGCCTATGTGCGTCTTGAGATCTTACTCTCTTTCTCTCGTGTCTCTAATTTGGTTTTGTGTTTGATCGATGATAAATCGTTTCGTGCGCAACGTTTCTGTACCCCCGTGGTTTTTGGTTCAATTATACAAGAAGTAGAGAGAAAAAGAAATCCCACCGGGTTATATGTATTATTATTTTTTTTTTTATAATAATATGTATACTCCTCTATTGGCGAGGCTTATTTCGAACTTGATTGTCACACGACGCAAAAGACACACTTGTGTGTTCACGCACGGAACAGCACCGCGGAGAGAGAAAAGGTATATCCAATGATGAGAACCTTTATGTCGGTCGCCCCATGTCTTTTCTTTTCTTCATTGTCGATTCGTGCGGAACCGCGCGATCTGTCGGTCGTCCAGTCCCCGAAAGTTCTTTTCGACGGACGTTAAAGTTAACCGGCCAGATCGTCTAGCGAGAGTTTCCGATCGACGAGAGATGAAGAAAGAATTATATTGACACTTTGGTGTGGCGCATAAGGCATATATCGGTTTTTTGTTTACCTTTTTCTCTCTTCTGTCGTGTAGTGTTGTTTCGTTTTCTTTTTTTTTCTTTTTTTTTTGTGCTTTGTACGTTTTCGCGAGTACTACTTTTACGCTCTTTCGGCCGAAACACACAAAATTTTGTATCACGTACGACGACCTCAGAGTAGGCGAGATTACCCGCTGAATTTAAGCATATTACTAAGCGGAGGAAAAGAAACTAACAAGGATTTCCTTAGTAGCGGCGAGCGAACAGGAATTAGCCCAGCACTGAATCCCGCGGTTCTGCCGTTGGGAAATGTAGTGTTCAGGAGGGTCAATTTATCCCGAGACGTCGAACCGCGTCCAAGTCCATCTTGAATGGGGCCATTTACCCGTAGAGGGTGCCAGGCCCGTAGCGACTGGTACGCGTTTCGGGAGGACCTCTCCTTAGAGTCGGGTTGCTTGAGAGTGCAGCCCTAAGTGGGTGGTAAACTCCATCTAAGGCTAAATATGACCACGAGACCGATAGCGAACAAGTACCGTGAGGGAAAGTTGAAAAGAACTTTGAAGAGAGAGTTCAAGAGTACGTGAAACCGTTCAGGGGTAAACCTGAGAAACCCAAAAGATCGAATGGGGAGATTCATCGTCGACGAGGCTGGCTTCCGTTGGTGCGCAGATAGCCCGTAATGGGCCACTTCGGTGGTTCCAGTGCGAGGGTACACCATCTTCGGCAAATGTTCCGGTCGCGTAGTCGTGCACTTCTCCCTTAGTAGAACGTCGCGACCCGTTGCGTGTCGGTCTACGGCTCGAGTTGTTGCCTGTCGTGTCGCCTTCGTGCGCACACGGCAGACGCTCGATCGCCTGGCCGGCTGCGTGACGGTACTCTGACGGTATCGGGCCGCAACCAATCCATTTTCGAATGTGTGTGCGTCAGGCCCGCCGCAAGCTCGGTTAGTTTGTCACCCGGATGGTACGGACCTAGCGCCGGCTCCGGGCCTAACCAGCTGTTAGCAGGCGGTGTCCTCGGACTGGC
>NW_027470239.1:22500-41353 GCF_051020765.1 Lasioglossum baleicum
CAGCATATTCCTTATATTATTAGAACAATGTAGCTGAAATAACCAATTATCCCATACGAATGCCACCTGAAAATAATACATGTGATTTAAAAGTAAAAAATTAAAATATAAATTTTTTATTTTATTAATAAGATACGAATAATATAATACAATATCAACATATTGTATTATTTCAACCAATTACATGTTGTTTTATTGACAATGCCCAAAACCGGCATCCCAATATCCGCACAAATCCACAGACATGGTTCGAACGAAAAAAAAAAAAGGGACAGAGGGAATCTCGTTAATCCAAACACGCGCATCGCAAACATATCCGGGGACGATCTACCTAACAGTACAGACCAAAACTGACTCCCGCCGTTTACCCGCACGACCGATAGAACACGATTAGTACACGTCGAAATATAACTCGGAACATTATTTCTCAATAACTCGATAAATACTCATCCGAGCGCTTTCATACTTGATATTTGTCTTCGAAATGCTTTACCACACGATGATCTAATATTTATAATTGTCCGAGTAAGCCGGAAAGATAAGTTTACTCTTGGCGGTCGGAGCAATATTTCACAAAAACTGGAGCAATACGCGTCCGAGAGCATTGAAACTCGAGAAATATTGATGACAAGCGGTATCGTGCGTGGATATAACGATTAAAGTCGTGCGGGAGCTCGGGGAGAAAAGTTTACTCTTGGCGGTTGGACTTAGAAAAATTTCGCTCGAGCTCCTTCGCACGGCGATCCGACGCGCCTCGGCGCGCGAACGATTCGTTCGAGCGGCCGAGCAAGCGATGCGCTCCGAACATTATTCTCAGTTTATTCGATAAATACTCATCCGAGCGCTTTCATACTTGATATTTGTCTTCAAAATGCTTTACCACACGATGATCTAATATTTATAATGGTCTGGGAACGCTAGGAAAAAAGTTTACTCTTGGCGGTTGGACTTAGAAAAATTTCGCTCGGTCGGAGTTGCTCGCAATGCGCCCGGAACATTATTCTGAGTTTATTCGATAAATATTCATCCTAAAGCTTTGATACTTGATATTTATTGTTAGAATGCGTTATTATACAATGATCTAATATTTATAATGGTCTGGGAACGCTAGGAAAAAAGTTTACTCTTGGCGGTTGGACTTAGAAAAATTTCGCTCGGTCGGAGTTGCTCGCAATGCGCCCGGAACATTATTCTGAGTTTATTCGATAAATATTCATCCTAAAGCTTTGATACTTGATATTTATTGTTAGAATGCGTTATTATACAATGATCTAATATTTATAATGGTCTGGGAACGCTAGGAAAAAAGTTTACTCTTGGCGGTTGGACTTAGAAAAATTTCGCTCGAGCTCCTTCGCACGGCGATCCGACGCGCCTCGGCGCGCGAACGATTCGTTCGAGCGGCCGAGCAAGCGATGCGCTCCGAACATTATTCTCAGTTTATTCGATAAATACTCATCCGAGCGCTTTCATACTTGATATTTGTCTTCGAAATGCTTTACCACACGATGATCTAATATTTATAATTGTCCGAGTAAGCCGGAAAGATAAGTTTACTCTTGGCGGTCGGAGCAATATTTCTCAAAAACTGAAGCAATACGCGTCCGAGAGCTTTGAAACTCGAGAAATATTGATGACAAGCGGTATCGTGCGTGGATATAACGATTAAACTCGTGCGAGAGCTCGGGGAGAAAAGTTTACTCTTGGCGGTTGGACTTAGAAAAATTTCGCTCGAGCTCCTTCGCACGGCGATCCGACGCGCCTCGGCGCGCGAACGATTCGTTCGAGCGGCCGAGCAAGCGATGCGCTCCGAACATTATTCTCAGTTTATTCGATAAATACTCATCCGAGCGCTTTCATACTTGATATTTGTCTTCGAAATGCTTTACCACACGATGATCTAATATTTATAATTGTCCGAGTAAGCCGGAAAGATAAGTTTACTCTTGGCGGTCGGAGCAATATTTCACAAAAACTGGAGCAATACGCGTCCGAGAGCTTTGAAACTCGAGAAATATTGATGACAAGCGGTATCGTGCGTGGATATAACGATTAAACTCGTGCGAGAGCTCGGGGAGAAAAGTTTACTCTTGGCGGTTGGACTTAGAAAAATTTCGCTCGAGCTCCTTCGCACGGCGATCCGACGCGCCTCGGCGCGTGAACGATTCGTTCGAGCGGCCGAGCAAGCGATGCGCTCCGAACATTATTCTCAGTTTATTCGATAAATACTCATCCGAGCGCTTTCATACTTGATATTTGTCTTCGAAATGCTTTACCACACGATGATCTAATATTTATAATTGTCCGAGTAAGCCGGAAAGATAAGTTTACTCTTGGCGGTCGGAGCAATATTTCTCAAAAACTGAAGCAATACGCGTCCGAGAGCTTTGAAACTCGAGAAATATTGATGACAAGCGGTATCGTGCGTGGATATAACGATTAAAGTCGTGCGGGAGCTCGGGGAGAAAAGTTTACTCTTGGCGGTTGGACTTAGAAAAATTTCGCTCGAGCTCCTTCGCACGGCGATCCGACGCGCCTCGGCGCGCGAACGATTCGTTCGAGCGGCCGAGCAAGCGATGCGCTCCGAACATTATTCTCAGTTTATTCGATAAATACTCATCCGAGCGCTTTCATACTTGATATTTGTCTTCGAAATGCTTTACCACACGATGATCTAATATTTATAATTGTCCGAGTAAGCCGGAAAGATAAGTTTACTCTTGGCGGTCGGAGCAATATTTCTCAAAAACTGAAGCAATACGCGTCCGAGAGCTTTGAAACTCGAGAAATATTGATGACAAGCGGTATCGTGCGTGGATATAACGATTAAACTCGTGCGAGAGCTCGGGGAGAAAAGTTTACTCTTGGCGGTTGGACTTAGAAAAATTTCGCTCGAGCTCCTTCGCACGGCGATCCGACGCGCCTCGGCGCGCGAACGATTCGTTCGAGCGGCCGAGCAAGCGATGCGCTCCGAACATTATTCTCAGTTTATTCGATAAATACTCATCCGAGCGCTTTCATACTTGATATTTGTCTTCGAAATGCTTTACCACACGATGATCTAATATTTATAATTGTCCGAGTAAGCCGGAAAGATAAGTTTACTCTTGGCGGTCGGAGCAATATTTCTCAAAAACTGAAGCAATACGCGTCCGAGAGCTTTGAAACTCGAGAAATATTGATGACAAGCGGTATCGTGCGTGGATATAACGATTAAACTCGTGCGAGAGCTCGGGGAGAAAAGTTTACTCTTGGCGGTTGGACTTAGAAAAATTTCGCTCGAGCTCCTTCGCACGGCGATCCGACGCGCCTCGGCGCGCGAACGATTCGTTCGAGCGGCCGAGCAAGCGATGCGCTCCGAACATTATTCTCAGTTTATTCGATAAATACTCATCCGAGCGCTTTCATACTTGATATTTGTCTTCGAAATGCTTTACCACACGATGATCTAATATTTATAATTGTCCGAGTAAGCCGGAAAGATAAGTTTACTCTTGGCGGTCGGAGCAATATTTCACAAAAACTGGAGCAATACGCGTTCGAGAGCTTTGAAACTCGAGAAATATTGATGACAAGCGGTATCGTGCGTGGATATAACGATTAAAGTCGTGCGGGAGCTCGGGGAGAAAAGTTTACTCTTGGCGGTTGGACTTAGAAAAATTTCGCTCGAGCTCCTTCGCACGGCGATCCGACGCGCCTCGGCGCGCGAACGATTCGTTCGAGCGGCCGAGCAAGCGATGCGCTCCGAACATTATTCTCAGTTTATTCGATAAATACTCATCCGAGCGCTTTCATACTTGATATTTGTCTTCGAAATGCTTTACCACACGATGATCTAATATTTATAATTGTCCGAGTAAGCCGGAAAGATAAGTTTACTCTTGGCGGTCGGAGCAATATTTCACAAAAACTGGAGCAATACGCGTCCGAGAGCTTTGAAACTCGAGAAATATTGATGACAAGCGGTATCGTGCGTGGATATAACGATTAAACTCGTGCGAGAGCTCGGGGAGAAAAGTTTACTCTTGGCGGTTGGACTTAGAAAAATTTCGCTCGAGCTCCTTCGCACGGCGATCCGACGCGCCTCGGCGCGTGAACGATTCGTTCGAGCGGCCGAGCAAGCGATGCGCTCCGAACATTATTCTCAGTTTATTCGATAAATACTCATCCGAGCGCTTTCATACTTGATATTTGTCTTCGAAATGCTTTACCACACGATGATCTAATATTTATAATTGTCCGAGTAAGCCGGAAAGATAAGTTTACTCTTGGCGGTCGGAGCAATATTTCTCAAAAACTGAAGCAATACGCGTCCGAGAGCTTTGAAACTCGAGAAATATTGATGACAAGCGGTATCGTGCGTGGATATAACGATTAAAGTCGTGCGGGAGCTCGGGGAGAAAAGTTTACTCTTGGCGGTTGGACTTAGAAAAATTTCGCTCGAGCTCCTTCGCACGGCGATCCGACGCGCCTCGGCGCGCGAACGATTCGTTCGAGCGGCCGAGCAAGCGATGCGCTCCGAACATTATTCTCAGTTTATTCGATAAATACTCATCCGAGCGCTTTCATACTTGATATTTGTCTTCGAAATGCTTTACCACACGATGATCTAATATTTATAATTGTCCGAGTAAGCCGGAAAGATAAGTTTACTCTTGGCGGTCGGAGCAATATTTCACAAAAACTCGAGCAATACGCGTCCGAGAGCTTTGAAACTCGAGAAATATTGATGACAAGCGGTATCGTGCGTGGATATAACGATTAAACTCGTGCGAGAGCTCGGGGAGAAAAGTTTACTCTTGGCGGTTGGACTTAGAAAAATTTCGCTCGAGCTCCTTCGCACGGCGATCCGACGCGCCTCGGCGCGCGAACGATTCGTTCGAGCGGCCGAGCAAGCGATGCGCTCCGAACATTATTCTCAGTTTATTCGATAAATACTCATCCGAGCGCTTTCATACTTGATATTTGTCTTCGAAATGCTTTACCACACGATGATCTAATATTTATAATTGTCCGAGTAAGCCGGAAAGATAAGTTTACTCTTGGCGGTCGGAGCAATATTTCTCAAAAACTGAAGCAATACGCGTCCGAGAGCTTTGAAACTCGAGAAATATTGATGACAAGCGGTATCGTGCGTGGATATAACGATTAAACTCGTGCGAGAGCTCGGGGAGAAAAGTTTACTCTTGGCGGTTGGACTTAGAAAAATTTCGCTCGAGCTCCTTCGCACGGCGATCCGACGCGCCTCGGCGCGCGAACGATTCGTTCGAGCGGCCGAGCAAGCGATGCGCTCCGAACATTATTCTCAGTTTATTCGATAAATACTCATCCGAGCGCTTTCATACTTGATATTTGTCTTCGAAATGCTTTACCACACGATGATCTAATATTTATAATTGTCCGAGTAAGCCGGAAAGATAAGTTTACTCTTGGCGGTCGGAGCAATATTTCTCAAAAACTGAAGCAATACGCGTCCGAGAGCTTTGAAACTCGAGAAATATTGATGACAAGCGGTATCGTGCGTGGATATAACGATTAAACTCGTGCGAGAGCTCGGGGAGAAAAGTTTACTCTTGGCGGTTGGACTTAGAAAAATTTCGCTCGAGCTCCTTCGCACGGCGATCCGACGCGCCTCGGCGCGCGAACGATTCGTTCGAGCGGCCGAGCAAGCGATGCGCTCCGAACATTATTCTCAGTTTATTCGATAAATACTCATCCGAGCGCTTTCATACTTGATATTTGTCTTCAAAATGCTTTACCACACGATGATCTAATATTTATAATGGTCTGGGAACGCTAGGAAAAAAGTTTACTCTTGGCGGTTGGACTTAGAAAAATTTCGCTCGGTCGGAGTTGCTCGGAATGCGCCCGGAACATTATTCTGAGTTTATTCGATAAATATTCATCCTAGAGCTTTGATACTTGATATTTATTGTTAGAATGCGTTATTATACAATGATCTAATATTTATAATGGTCTGGGAACGCTAGGAAAAAAGTTTACTCTTGGCGGTTGGACTTAGAAAAATTTCGCTCGGTCGGAGTTGCTCGCAATGCGCCCGGAACATTATTCTGAGTTTATTCGATAAATATTCATCCTAAAGCTTTGATACTTGATATTTATTGTTAGAATGCGTTATTATACAATGATCTAATATTTATAATGGTCTGGGAACGCTAGGAAAAAAGTTTACTCTTGGCGGTTGGACTTAGAAAAATTTCGCTCGGTCGGAGTTGCTCGGAATGCGCCCGGAACATTATTCTGAGTTTATTCGATAAGTATTCATCCTAGAGCTTTGATACTTGATATTTATTGTTAGAATGCGTTATTATACAATGATCTAATATTTATAATGGTCTGGGAACGCTAGGAAAAAAGTTTACTCTTGGCGGTTGGACTTAGAAAAATTTCGCTCGGTCGGAGTTGCTCGCAATGCGCCCGGAACATTATTCTGAGTTTATTCGATAAGTATTCATCCTAGAGCTTTGATACTTGATATTTATTGTTAGAATGCGTTATTATACAATGATCTAATATTTATAATGGTCTGGGAACGCTAGGAAAAAAGTTTACTCTTGGCGGTTGGACTTAGAAAAATTTCGCTCGGTCGGAGTTGCTCGGAATGCGCCCGGAACATTATTCTGAGTTTATTCGATAAATATTCATCCTAGAGCTTTGATACTTGATATTTATTGTTAGAATGCGTTATTATACAATGATCTAATATTTATAATGGTCTGGGAACGCTAGGAAAAAAGTTTACTCTTGGCGGTTGGACTTAGAAAAATTTCGCTCGGTCGGAGTTGCTCGCAATGCGCCCGGAACATTATTCTGAGTTTATTCGATAAGTATTCATCCTAGAGCTTTGATACTTGATATTTATTGTTAGAATGCGTTATTATACAATGATCTAATATTTATAATGGTCTGGGAACGCTAGGAAAAAAGTTTACTCTTGGCGGTTGGACTTAGAAAAATTTCGCTCGGTCGGAGTTGCTCGCAATGCGCCCGGAACATTATTCTGAGTTTATTCGATAAGTATTCATCCTAGAGCTTTGATACTTGATATTTATTGTTAGAATGCGTTATTATACAATGATCTAATATTTATAATGGTCTGGGAACGCTAGGAAAAAAGTTTACTCTTGGCGGTTGGACTTAGAAAAATTTCGCTCGGTCGGAGTTGCTCGGAATGCGCCCGGAACATTATTCTGAGTTTATTCGATAAATATTCATCCTAGAGCTTTGATACTTGATATTTATTGTTAGAATGCGTTATTATACAATGATCTAATATTTATAATGGTCTGGGAACGCTAGGAAAAAAGTTTACTCTTGGCGGTTGGACTTAGAAAAATTTCGCTCGGTCGGAGTTGCTCGCAATGCGCCCGGAACATTATTCTGAGTTTATTCGATAAATATTCATCCTAAAGCTTTGATACTTGATATTTATTGTTAGAATGCGTTATTATACAATGATCTAATATTTATAATGGTCTGGGAACGCTAGGAAAAAAGTTTACTCTTGGCGGTTGGACTTAGAAAAATTTCGCTCGGTCGGAGTTGCTCGCAATGCGCCCGGAACATTATTCTGAGTTTATTCGATAAATATTCATCCTAGAGCTTTGATACTTGATATTTATTGTTAGAATGCGTTATTATACAATGATCTAATATTTATAATGGTCTGGGAACGCTAGGAAAAAAGTTTACTCTTGGCGGTTGGACTTAGAAAAATTTCGCTCGGTCGGAGTTGCTCGCAATGCGCCCGGAACATTATTCTGAGTTTATTCGATAAATATTCATCCTAGAGCTTTGATACTTGATATTTATTGTTAGAATGCGTTGTTATACAATGATCTAATATTTATAATGGTCTGGGAACGCTAGGAAAAAAGTTTACTCTTGGCGGTTGGACTTAGAAAAATTTCGCTCGGTCGGAGTTGCTCGCAATGCGCCCGGAACATTATTCTGAGTTTATTCGATAAATATTCATCCTAAAGCTTTGATACTTGATATTTATTGTTAGAATGCGTTATTATACAATGATCTAATATTTATAATGGTCTGGGAACGCTAGGAAAAAAGTTTACTCTTGGCGGTTGGACTTAGAAAAATTTCGCTTCGGTCGGAGTTGCTCGCAATGCGCCCGGAACATTATTCTGAGTTTATTCGATAAATATTCATCCTAAAGCTTTGATACTTGATATTTATTGTTAGAATGCGTTATTATACAATGATCTAATATTTATAATGGTCTGGGAACGCTAGGAAAAAAGTTTACTCTTGGCGGTTGGACTTAGAAAAATTTCGCTCGGTCGGAGTTGCTCGGAATGCGCCCGGAACATTATTCTGAGTTTATTCGATAAGTATTCATCCTAGAGCTTTGATACTTGATATTTATTGTTAGAATGCGTTATTATACAATGATCTAATATTTATAATGGTCTGGGAACGCTAGGAAAAAAGTTTACTCTTGGCGGTTGGACTTAGAAAAATTTCGCTCGGTCGGAGTTGCTCGCAATGCGCCCGGAACATTATTCTGAGTTTATTCGATAAGTATTCATCCTAGAGCTTTGATACTTGATATTTATTGTTAGAATGCGTTATTATACAATGATCTAATATTTATAATGGTCTGGGAACGCTAGGAAAAAAGTTTACTCTTGGCGGTTGGACTTAGAAAAATTTCGCTCGGTCGGAGTTGCTCGGAATGCGCCCGGAACATTATTCTGAGTTTATTCGATAAATATTCATCCTAGAGCTTTGATACTTGATATTTATTGTTAGAATGCGTTATTATACAATGATCTAATATTTATAATGGTCTGGGAACGCTAGGAAAAAAGTTTACTCTTGGCGGTTGGACTTAGAAAAATTTCGCTCGGTCGGAGTTGCTCGCAATGCGCCCGGAACATTATTCTGAGTTTATTCGATAAGTATTCATCCTAGAGCTTTGATACTTGATATTTATTGTTAGAATGCGTTATTATACAATGATCTAATATTTATAATGGTCTGGGAACGCTAGGAAAAAAGTTTACTCTTGGCGGTTGGACTTAGAAAAATTTCGCTCGGTCGGAGTTGCTCGCAATGCGCCCGGAACATTATTCTGAGTTTATTCGATAAGTATTCATCCTAGAGCTTTGATACTTGATATTTATTGTTAGAATGCGTTATTATACAATGATCTAATATTTATAATGGTCTGGGAACGCTAGGAAAAAAGTTTACTCTTGGCGGTTGGACTTAGAAAAATTTCGCTCGGTCGGAGTTGCTCGGAATGCGCCCGGAACATTATTCTGAGTTTATTCGATAAATATTCATCCTAGAGCTTTGATACTTGATATTTATTGTTAGAATGCGTTATTATACAATGATCTAATATTTATAATGGTCTGGGAACGCTAGGAAAAAAGTTTACTCTTGGCGGTTGGACTTAGAAAAATTTCGCTCGGTCGGAGTTGCTCGCAATGCGCCCGGAACATTATTCTGAGTTTATTCGATAAATATTCATCCTAAAGCTTTGATACTTGATATTTATTGTTAGAATGCGTTATTATACAATGATCTAATATTTATAATGGTCTGGGAACGCTAGGAAAAAAGTTTACTCTTGGCGGTTGGACTTAGAAAAATTTCGCTCGGTCGGAGTTGCTCGCAATGCGCCCGGAACATTATTCTGAGTTTATTCGATAAATATTCATCCTAGAGCTTTGATACTTGATATTTATTGTTAGAATGCGTTATTATACAATGATCTAATATTTATAATGGTCTGGGAACGCTAGGAAAAAAGTTTACTCTTGGCGGTTGGACTTAGAAAAATTTCGCTCGGTCGGAGTTGCTCGCAATGCGCCCGGAACATTATTCTGAGTTTATTCGATAAATATTCATCCTAGAGCTTTGATACTTGATATTTATTGTTAGAATGCGTTGTTATACAATGATCTAATATTTATAATGGTCTGGGAACGCTAGGAAAAAAGTTTACTCTTGGCGGTTGGACTTAGAAAAATTTCGCTCGGTCGGAGTTGCTCGCAATGCGCCCGGAACATTATTCTGAGTTTATTCGATAAATATTCATCCTAAAGCTTTGATACTTGATATTTATTGTTAGAATGCGTTATTATACAATGATCTAATATTTATAATGGTCTGGGAACGCTAGGAAAAAAGTTTACTCTTGGCGGTTGGACTTAGAAAAATTTCGCTTCGGTCGGAGTTGCTCGCAATGCGCCCGGAACATTATTCTGAGTTTATTCGATAAATATTCATCCTAAAGCTTTGATACTTGATATTTATTGTTAGAATGCGTTATTATACAATGATCTAATATTTATAATGGTCTGGGAACGCTAGGAAAAAAGTTTACTCTTGGCGGTTGGACTTAGAAAAATTTCGCTCGGTCGGAGTTGCTCGCAATGCGCCCGGAACATTATTCTGAGTTTATTCGATAAATATTCATCCTAAAGCTTTGATACTTGATATTTATTGTTAGAATGCGTTATTATACAATGATCTAATATTTATAATGGTCTGGGAACGCTAGGAAAAAAGTTTACTCTTGGCGGTTGGACTTAGAAAAATTTCGCTCGGTCGGAGTTGCTCGCAATGCGCCCGGAACATTATTCTGAGTTTATTCGATAAATATTCATCCTAAAGCTTTGATACTTGATATTTATTGTTAGAATGCGTTATTATACAATGATCTAATATTTATAATGGTCTGGGAACGCTAGGAAAAAAGTTTACTCTTGGCGGTTGGACTTAGAAAAATTTCGCTCGAGCTCCTTCGCACGGCGATCCGACGCGCCTCGGCGCGCGAACGATTCGTTCGAGCGGCCGAGCAAGCGATGCGCTCCGAACATTATTCTCAGTTTATTCGATAAATACTCATCCGAGCGCTTTCATACTTGATATTTGTCTTCGAAATGCTTTACCACACGATGATCTAATATTTATAATTGTCCGAGTAAGCCGGAAAGATAAGTTTACTCTTGGCGGTCGGAGCAATATTTCACAAAAACTGGAGCAATACGCGTTCGAGAGCTTTGAAACTCGAGAAATATTGATGACAAGCGGTATCGTGCGTGGATATAACGATTAAAGTCGTGCGGGAGCTCGGGGAGAAAAGTTTACTCTTGGCGGTTGGACTTAGAAAAATTTCGCTCGAGCTCCTTCGCACGGCGATCCGACGCGCCTCGGCGCGCGAACGATTCGTTCGAGCGGCCGAGCAAGCGATGCGCTCCGAACATTATTCTCAGTTTATTCGATAAATACTCATCCGAGCGCTTTCATACTTGATATTTGTCTTCGAAATGCTTTACCACACGATGATCTAATATTTATAATTGTCCGAGTAAGCCGGAAAGATAAGTTTACTCTTGGCGGTCGGAGCAATATTTCTCAAAAACTGAAGCAATACGCGTCCGAGAGCTTTGAAACTCGAGAAATATTGATGACAAGCGGTATCGTGCGTGGATATAACGATTAAACTCGTGCGAGAGCTCGGGGAGAAAAGTTTACTCTTGGCGGTTGGACTTAGAAAAATTTCGCTCGAGCTCCTTCGCACGGCGATCCGACGCGCCTCGGCGCGCGAACGATTCGTTCGAGCGGCCGAGCAAGCGATGCGCTCCGAACATTATTCTCAGTTTATTCGATAAATACTCATCCGAGCGCTTTCATACTTGATATTTGTCTTCGAAATGCTTTACCACACGATGATCTAATATTTATAATTGTCCGAGTAAGCCGGAAAGATAAGTTTACTCTTGGCGGTCGGAGCAATATTTCACAAAAACTGGAGCAATACGCGTCCGAGAGCTTTGAAACTCGAGAAATATTGATGACAAGCGGTATCGTGCGTGGATATAACGATTAAACTCGTGCGAGAGCTCGGGGAGAAAAGTTTACTCTTGGCGGTTGGACTTAGAAAAATTTCGCTCGAGCTCCTTCGCACGGCGATCCGACGCGCCTCGGCGCGTGAACGATTCGTTCGAGCGGCCGAGCAAGCGATGCGCTCCGAACATTATTCTCAGTTTATTCGATAAATACTCATCCGAGCGCTTTCATACTTGATATTTGTCTTCGAAATGCTTTACCACACGATGATCTAATATTTATAATTGTCCGAGTAAGCCGGAAAGATAAGTTTACTCTTGGCGGTCGGAGCAATATTTCTCAAAAACTGAAGCAATACGCGTCCGAGAGCTTTGAAACTCGAGAAATATTGATGACAAGCGGTATCGTGCGTGGATATAACGATTAAAGTCGTGCGGGAGCTCGGGGAGAAAAGTTTACTCTTGGCGGTTGGACTTAGAAAAATTTCGCTCGAGCTCCTTCGCACGGCGATCCGACGCGCCTCGGCGCGCGAACGATTCGTTCGAGCGGCCGAGCAAGCGATGCGCTCCGAACATTATTCTCAGTTTATTCGATAAATACTCATCCGAGCGCTTTCATACTTGATATTTGTCTTCGAAATGCTTTACCACACGATGATCTAATATTTATAATTGTCCGAGTAAGCCGGAAAGATAAGTTTACTCTTGGCGGTCGGAGCAATATTTCACAAAAACTCGAGCAATACGCGTCCGAGAGCTTTGAAACTCGAGAAATATTGATGACAAGCGGTATCGTGCGTGGATATAACGATTAAACTCGTGCGAGAGCTCGGGGAGAAAAGTTTACTCTTGGCGGTTGGACTTAGAAAAATTTCGCTCGAGCTCCTTCGCACGGCGATCCGACGCGCCTCGGCGCGCGAACGATTCGTTCGAGCGGCCGAGCAAGCGATGCGCTCCGAACATTATTCTCAGTTTATTCGATAAATACTCATCCGAGCGCTTTCATACTTGATATTTGTCTTCGAAATGCTTTACCACACGATGATCTAATATTTATAATTGTCCGAGTAAGCCGGAAAGATAAGTTTACTCTTGGCGGTCGGAGCAATATTTCTCAAAAACTGAAGCAATACGCGTCCGAGAGCTTTGAAACTCGAGAAATATTGATGACAAGCGGTATCGTGCGTGGATATAACGATTAAACTCGTGCGAGAGCTCGGGGAGAAAAGTTTACTCTTGGCGGTTGGACTTAGAAAAATTTCGCTCGAGCTCCTTCGCACGGCGATCCGACGCGCCTCGGCGCGCGAACGATTCGTTCGAGCGGCCGAGCAAGCGATGCGCTCCGAACATTATTCTCAGTTTATTCGATAAATACTCATCCGAGCGCTTTCATACTTGATATTTGTCTTCGAAATGCTTTACCACACGATGATCTAATATTTATAATTGTCCGAGTAAGCCGGAAAGATAAGTTTACTCTTGGCGGTCGGAGCAATATTTCTCAAAAACTGAAGCAATACGCGTCCGAGAGCTTTGAAACTCGAGAAATATTGATGACAAGCGGTATCGTGCGTGGATATAACGATTAAACTCGTGCGAGAGCTCGGGGAGAAAAGTTTACTCTTGGCGGTTGGACTTAGAAAAATTTCGCTCGAGCTCCTTCGCACGGCGATCCGACGCGCCTCGGCGCGCGAACGATTCGTTCGAGCGGCCGAGCAAGCGATGCGCTCCGAACATTATTCTCAGTTTATTCGATAAATACTCATCCGAGCGCTTTCATACTTGATATTTGTCTTCGAAATGCTTTACCACACGATGATCTAATATTTATAATTGTCCGAGTAAGCCGGAAAGATAAGTTTACTCTTGGCGGTCGGAGCAATATTTCACAAAAACTGGAGCAATACGCGTTCGAGAGCTTTGAAACTCGAGAAATATTGATGACAAGCGGTATCGTGCGTGGATATAACGATTAAAGTCGTGCGGGAGCTCGGGGAGAAAAGTTTACTCTTGGCGGTTGGACTTAGAAAAATTTCGCTCGAGCTCCTTCGCACGGCGATCCGACGCGCCTCGGCGCGCGAACGATTCGTTCGAGCGGCCGAGCAAGCGATGCGCTCCGAACATTATTCTCAGTTTATTCGATAAATACTCATCCGAGCGCTTTCATACTTGATATTTGTCTTCAAAATGCTTTACCACACGATGATCTAATATTTATAATGGTCTGGGAACGCTAGGAAAAAAGTTTACTCTTGGCGGTTGGACTTAGAAAAATTTCGCTCGGTCGGAGTTGCTCGGAATGCGCCCGGAACATTATTCTGAGTTTATTCGATAAATATTCATCCTAGAGCTTTGATACTTGATATTTATTGTTAGAATGCGTTATTATACAATGATCTAATATTTATAATGGTCTGGGAACGCTAGGAAAAAAGTTTACTCTTGGCGGTTGGACTTAGAAAAATTTCGCTCGGTCGGAGTTGCTCGCAATGCGCCCGGAACATTATTCTGAGTTTATTCGATAAATATTCATCCTAAAGCTTTGATACTTGATATTTATTGTTAGAATGCGTTATTATACAATGATCTAATATTTATAATGGTCTGGGAACGCTAGGAAAAAAGTTTACTCTTGGCGGTTGGACTTAGAAAAATTTCGCTCGGTCGGAGTTGCTCGGAATGCGCCCGGAACATTATTCTGAGTTTATTCGATAAGTATTCATCCTAGAGCTTTGATACTTGATATTTATTGTTAGAATGCGTTATTATACAATGATCTAATATTTATAATGGTCTGGGAACGCTAGGAAAAAAGTTTACTCTTGGCGGTTGGACTTAGAAAAATTTCGCTCGGTCGGAGTTGCTCGCAATGCGCCCGGAACATTATTCTGAGTTTATTCGATAAGTATTCATCCTAGAGCTTTGATACTTGATATTTATTGTTAGAATGCGTTATTATACAATGATCTAATATTTATAATGGTCTGGGAACGCTAGGAAAAAAGTTTACTCTTGGCGGTTGGACTTAGAAAAATTTCGCTCGGTCGGAGTTGCTCGGAATGCGCCCGGAACATTATTCTGAGTTTATTCGATAAATATTCATCCTAGAGCTTTGATACTTGATATTTATTGTTAGAATGCGTTATTATACAATGATCTAATATTTATAATGGTCTGGGAACGCTAGGAAAAAAGTTTACTCTTGGCGGTTGGACTTAGAAAAATTTCGCTCGGTCGGAGTTGCTCGCAATGCGCCCGGAACATTATTCTGAGTTTATTCGATAAGTATTCATCCTAGAGCTTTGATACTTGATATTTATTGTTAGAATGCGTTATTATACAATGATCTAATATTTATAATGGTCTGGGAACGCTAGGAAAAAAGTTTACTCTTGGCGGTTGGACTTAGAAAAATTTCGCTCGGTCGGAGTTGCTCGCAATGCGCCCGGAACATTATTCTGAGTTTATTCGATAAGTATTCATCCTAGAGCTTTGATACTTGATATTTATTGTTAGAATGCGTTATTATACAATGATCTAATATTTATAATGGTCTGGGAACGCTAGGAAAAAAGTTTACTCTTGGCGGTTGGACTTAGAAAAATTTCGCTCGGTCGGAGTTGCTCGGAATGCGCCCGGAACATTATTCTGAGTTTATTCGATAAATATTCATCCTAGAGCTTTGATACTTGATATTTATTGTTAGAATGCGTTATTATACAATGATCTAATATTTATAATGGTCTGGGAACGCTAGGAAAAAAGTTTACTCTTGGCGGTTGGACTTAGAAAAATTTCGCTCGGTCGGAGTTGCTCGCAATGCGCCCGGAACATTATTCTGAGTTTATTCGATAAATATTCATCCTAAAGCTTTGATACTTGATATTTATTGTTAGAATGCGTTATTATACAATGATCTAATATTTATAATGGTCTGGGAACGCTAGGAAAAAAGTTTACTCTTGGCGGTTGGACTTAGAAAAATTTCGCTCGGTCGGAGTTGCTCGCAATGCGCCCGGAACATTATTCTGAGTTTATTCGATAAATATTCATCCTAGAGCTTTGATACTTGATATTTATTGTTAGAATGCGTTATTATACAATGATCTAATATTTATAATGGTCTGGGAACGCTAGGAAAAAAGTTTACTCTTGGCGGTTGGACTTAGAAAAATTTCGCTCGGTCGGAGTTGCTCGCAATGCGCCCGGAACATTATTCTGAGTTTATTCGATAAATATTCATCCTAGAGCTTTGATACTTGATATTTATTGTTAGAATGCGTTGTTATACAATGATCTAATATTTATAATGGTCTGGGAACGCTAGGAAAAAAGTTTACTCTTGGCGGTTGGACTTAGAAAAATTTCGCTCGGTCGGAGTTGCTCGCAATGCGCCCGGAACATTATTCTGAGTTTATTCGATAAATATTCATCCTAAAGCTTTGATACTTGATATTTATTGTTAGAATGCGTTATTATACAATGATCTAATATTTATAATGGTCTGGGAACGCTAGGAAAAAAGTTTACTCTTGGCGGTTGGACTTAGAAAAATTTCGCTTCGGTCGGAGTTGCTCGCAATGCGCCCGGAACATTATTCTGAGTTTATTCGATAAATATTCATCCTAAAGCTTTGATACTTGATATTTATTGTTAGAATGCGTTATTATACAATGATCTAATATTTATAATGGTCTGGGAACGCTAGGAAAAAAGTTTACTCTTGGCGGTTGGACTTAGAAAAATTTCGCTCGGTCGGAGTTGCTCGGAATGCGCCCGGAACATTATTCTGAGTTTATTCGATAAGTATTCATCCTAGAGCTTTGATACTTGATATTTATTGTTAGAATGCGTTATTATACAATGATCTAATATTTATAATGGTCTGGGAACGCTAGGAAAAAAGTTTACTCTTGGCGGTTGGACTTAGAAAAATTTCGCTCGGTCGGAGTTGCTCGCAATGCGCCCGGAACATTATTCTGAGTTTATTCGATAAGTATTCATCCTAGAGCTTTGATACTTGATATTTATTGTTAGAATGCGTTATTATACAATGATCTAATATTTATAATGGTCTGGGAACGCTAGGAAAAAAGTTTACTCTTGGCGGTTGGACTTAGAAAAATTTCGCTCGGTCGGAGTTGCTCGGAATGCGCCCGGAACATTATTCTGAGTTTATTCGATAAATATTCATCCTAGAGCTTTGATACTTGATATTTATTGTTAGAATGCGTTATTATACAATGATCTAATATTTATAATGGTCTGGGAACGCTAGGAAAAAAGTTTACTCTTGGCGGTTGGACTTAGAAAAATTTCGCTCGGTCGGAGTTGCTCGCAATGCGCCCGGAACATTATTCTGAGTTTATTCGATAAGTATTCATCCTAGAGCTTTGATACTTGATATTTATTGTTAGAATGCGTTATTATACAATGATCTAATATTTATAATGGTCTGGGAACGCTAGGAAAAAAGTTTACTCTTGGCGGTTGGACTTAGAAAAATTTCGCTCGGTCGGAGTTGCTCGCAATGCGCCCGGAACATTATTCTGAGTTTATTCGATAAGTATTCATCCTAGAGCTTTGATACTTGATATTTATTGTTAGAATGCGTTATTATACAATGATCTAATATTTATAATGGTCTGGGAACGCTAGGAAAAAAGTTTACTCTTGGCGGTTGGACTTAGAAAAATTTCGCTCGGTCGGAGTTGCTCGGAATGCGCCCGGAACATTATTCTGAGTTTATTCGATAAATATTCATCCTAGAGCTTTGATACTTGATATTTATTGTTAGAATGCGTTATTATACAATGATCTAATATTTATAATGGTCTGGGAACGCTAGGAAAAAAGTTTACTCTTGGCGGTTGGACTTAGAAAAATTTCGCTCGGTCGGAGTTGCTCGCAATGCGCCCGGAACATTATTCTGAGTTTATTCGATAAATATTCATCCTAAAGCTTTGATACTTGATATTTATTGTTAGAATGCGTTATTATACAATGATCTAATATTTATAATGGTCTGGGAACGCTAGGAAAAAAGTTTACTCTTGGCGGTTGGACTTAGAAAAATTTCGCTCGGTCGGAGTTGCTCGCAATGCGCCCGGAACATTATTCTGAGTTTATTCGATAAATATTCATCCTAGAGCTTTGATACTTGATATTTATTGTTAGAATGCGTTATTATACAATGATCTAATATTTATAATGGTCTGGGAACGCTAGGAAAAAAGTTTACTCTTGGCGGTTGGACTTAGAAAAATTTCGCTCGGTCGGAGTTGCTCGGAATGCGCCCGGAACATTATTCTGAGTTTATTCGATAAGTATTCATCCTAGAGCTTTGATACTTGATATTTATTGTTAGAATGCGTTATTATACAATGATCTAATATTTATAATGGTCTGGGAACGCTAGGAAAAAAGTTTACTCTTGGCGGTTGGACTTAGAAAAATTTCGCTCGGTCGGAGTTGCTCGCAATGCGCCCGGAACATTATTCTGAGTTTATTCGATAAGTATTCATCCTAGAGCTTTGATACTTGATATTTATTGTTAGAATGCGTTATTATACAATGATCTAATATTTATAATGGTCTGGGAACGCTAGGAAAAAAGTTTACTCTTGGCGGTTGGACTTAGAAAAATTTCGCTCGGTCGGAGTTGCTCGGAATGCGCCCGGAACATTATTCTGAGTTTATTCGATAAATATTCATCCTAGAGCTTTGATACTTGATATTTATTGTTAGAATGCGTTATTATACAATGATCTAATATTTATAATGGTCTGGGAACGCTAGGAAAAAAGTTTACTCTTGGCGGTTGGACTTAGAAAAATTTCGCTCGGTCGGAGTTGCTCGCAATGCGCCCGGAACATTATTCTGAGTTTATTCGATAAGTATTCATCCTAGAGCTTTGATACTTGATATTTATTGTTAGAATGCGTTATTATACAATGATCTAATATTTATAATGGTCTGGGAACGCTAGGAAAAAAGTTTACTCTTGGCGG
>NW_027470240.1:0-41288 GCF_051020765.1 Lasioglossum baleicum
AGATCGCGAGTGAATCGCGTCATCCCACAAAAGGAGCTGCATACTTCCTCTACGTACAGGCAATCGTAATCTAAAAGATAGCGATAATCCACCATTCGAGTCTAAGTCTCTAAGGAACAGTTGTCCACATGATGAGCGAATGCAAGAATTTGTGGAAGGTCGAGAAGGGTATGAACCGAAATCAGAGCTAAAGTATCGCATAGAGATCAATAGGGACTTGGAGTGGATTGCTGGTGGCCCTTGAGAAATTCCCAACAGCGCTGCCATCGAGACGAACGACAAGTCAAATCCCAAATTGGTGATTTGTCGCACGTATCGTCTATTGTCTGACCCGGAATAGGACGGGAATCTATTGCCGGAGCCGATTTTAGCATTGGATCCGCGTAAGTGGATTCGGTGTACAGGCTGAAGGTCGATAGGTGAAAACCTACTTGCCTACATTCGTGGATACTCTCGAGCGCGTCTCGAATTCGTTGCATGATTATGGCTGATCGAGTCATCTGCCGTGCCGCGATTTTTCGACCCTAAATGCTCGGAAGATGCCAAATGGCTATGATTAAACGCGAAGCATTCGCGAATTTGAGTAATCGTCTCGAGGTTTCTCGCGTAAATGCGTGTAATCTTCGATCGAACATCTTCGATTTTTAAACGTTGGATGGAACAGCGTCGCAGACGGGATGGCGATCGTTTCGATAGTGAAATCGTTTTAGGTCGGTGCGCTGTTATTTCTCAGTCGTAGCGGAGGATCGACGATCGTTACCGAAGACGACGCGTAAAACGGCGTGGAATATTTTTGTCCCGAGACGCGACACGGGTTTGACGAATTCGGTTCATACCTATAGTTGTCGATCATGGCAGTCTGGTATCGTGGAGTACAACGAGGTAACGGAGCGAAAACCGGACATTCGACAGGAATTTGGGACAGGTGGCCTAGTGGTCGCATGACGCGAACGTGTCTGATAATTGACGATTAAACACGAGCGAGGTGTCCAATGATGGACCGGTTCGTTCGTTTAATGTTCGGTATTTTCTACTAATAATTCTTTACGCCGTTTCACTTGTACGTTCGTCGAGATTACTGTACGAAAGACACCGTTAATTTCATAACATAACGCTCGGTATTCCATTGTTTCTTAAAGTACAATTACAAATTGTAATTAACAGAAGGTATAAAAATATATGTACAATTGGAGTAGTTGAAAGATATTTTTATTTAATACGTAAACATAGTATCGTATTTATTATAATTGGAAAATATTATACTCTATAATACTTTAATATGTAATATATTACTAATATGTATTAGAAAATATTATGATATATATATTTGTAAATATTATTAATGTGTAATATATGTATACCTTAAAGAATATATTAAAGATAAAAGCAAAATATTATAAAATAAAATAAAAATATGGTATTTACCGTAGATTGTAATCGGCTATAAAGTAATTTTATCAACACGATTATTTTGAGCGTAGAAGCTAGATTATCGAGTAAACGAATTGTTATATTAAGTAACTACGAATAACTTGTTCGCTAGTAAGTTTAAATTTCAACGAAGGTAATTACTTTTTCAGCGGCACGGTTACAATACTTCACCGTGGACGCTAACACGGTATGCGGTGGCGAATCTTCATTTTAGCCTGTCTCCTACTAAAGGGGGTGAGTAAATACGATTCTTCCTCTTATTTTTCAACAAAATAATTTCCGTCTAACATTCAAACTGCCAAACCTATCAAATTGAACGACACGTTTCAGTTCCTGGCAGAGTTAACGCTAACTTTTCTTAATTTACCATTGCTATTGCATCGTTTTAATTATTATTATTGTCCATATGTAATATATTTAAATACACATTACAAGCCAGTAGCTGCATTGCTAAGTGAAATTTCTTCCATGAGTAATATACATTTTTACGCTTCAATTTCATAATAATCCTAGCAAATTTTCCAAGAAGCATTATATTAACAAAGAAAAAATTGAAAAACATCGCGCAAAATTACAAAAATTATTATTTTAATTTATTAACTCTTTAAGAACAGTAATTCTTTTCGAAAATTTTGTCCGATCAGTCTCTAGTTATTATCATCGCGTAGTTCACCTAATCTGCATTCATAGATCCATCTCTCTAATTTCTAATAACAATAAAAATAAACTTGTTACAAAACCTTGGTCCAATCACACTTAACATACCTAAAATACTTAAAAATCTCTACTCCAATGTCTGATAAAAATCAAAACCAAACGTGCTATAAACTCTTAGTCGAATCGCGTTTCTACTTCCTCTATCCTGGAGAAAAATAAAAACCAAACATACCGTAAAATTCACGTCCAACCACACTGCCCCGAGGATCGCAGAGTTAAAAATCCTATGTCGATAAAGGTACCTGCATATTTCCGTCATAGATACATTTGCAACGCGGAATAGAGAAAACGTAACGCAATGGTGAAACGTAGCTAGAGTGGAGGAAGAGTCCGCAACGGCGTGAAACAATCGAACGTTGGATAAACGGGATCCCTTATGGGCAGAAACGTACGTGAAAGACTGAATCGGTGGTCAAAACCGTGCGGAGGTAAGAAAAACACGCGGCATTACTACAAAGGGGGTAGGTCGGTATGTCTGCGTGGGTAATTACTACATTATAACCCAGATATCGCGGTGGGTACATAGCCTGCGATGCCGTTACCCAGTGCTCTGACCCAGAGCTAAGGGCGACTCGAGACCCGGTCGATGTCTTGAAATGGTGCGCGGCGTTCCGATCCGGCTCATCCACGTCTACTACGAAGTAACGTTTTATCGTCGGACCTTCACCACGAATCGGTCTTACAAGATTGCGCGCAAAAATCGCACACGAAACGACCGGTTCCGTGATCTTACCTTCCCACCCTGCATTCTTAGGGACCGACACGATTTCAATTCGTTGCTTACTTTTTTTCCACCGCTGCTCCGACAACGTTCATTCTTCCAGACCGCACCAACCTTTTAAATATTTTCGCGTCACCGATCAAAATTAATCACCCGCGACACGCGTTATTATCCTTGCCAAATATTACGTACGCGACCGTTTCGCCAAAACCGACATTTTTTACCTACATCGGAATGATTTAACGCTGAACTTATCGTGCCCGAATTTCCCAATTTTTTATTCGAGGTTGTGACTTTTATTAGCGCGACGATTTTTGTAATAATATCCGTGTAATCGATACACAATACATTTTGGAAATAGAATAGAAGATCAAAGTTTTTCGCTTTAGACGTCGTAATGATTTTACCTTAAATAATTTTATAAATTTTGAAATTTTTCGAGTTTTATGCCAACATTTTTTATTGCAGATATTGCGATATCCGATTTATTAAAATTTTTGGTTTTAGATATTGCGATGATTTAATGCTTACTGTAATTAAATTTCTCGAATTTTTGTGAAAATTTCTGCATGTAAATATTATAGTTGTCACATTTGACGCCTGATAACATGATGCAATAATAATCGTATAATTTTTTTAAATCTATTATACGTGACAAAGTATAGCACGCGCTAGAATTTCCAATATTTTTCCAGTAATTTAAAGTGGTGTATCTTGGAAAGAAACCACGGCATTGCAAAGTAAATTTGATTTTATAGGGCAACGTTAGTTTTCTTAATCGAAAAAAGTTACCATCTTTGAAATATTTTCATTCATCGAGTCAACGCACGGAGAAACCCAAGAAATGTGTGCTATCATTTGTCGCGTAAACGGATAAAATTTGCAGTGAAAAATGTAAATTACGATCGATCTTTCCCGATGCTACTAAGACAAAAAATATATCATACGGGTACATAGGTAAAATTTGCATATATTACATTAATCTCGAGAAATTCTGAAAATTATAGGACTCGCTATCATTTTGTCTCTTTTTATTTTATTTCTCCTTAATTTCATATGTAGTCATTTGACCAGTCAAATCACCCATCATGTCGGGCATTAATTCAATGCTATTTAATAATGGTATTTAATACTTTATGGTATCGGTGTGATAACGGTATTTTAACATCAACAGACACCAATATTAACGCACGTTAACACACACTCGCGCGTACGCGTAAATGGACCAGCAAAAGATTTCGAATTCTTCCCTAAATTCCTATTCTTTCCGTTCGCCATAATTTTCTCAACGCTCTAATTTTTCCATTATTTACGAGGCCGGTTTAGATTCACGATTAATAAATCATAAGCTCTTCCCTCGGTATGAAGCACCGGATTAATTACCCGTGCTTGCCATTCGGAAATAACGTTTCGCCTTTAACGTTCTTTTATCGACTCGAACTTACAAAGTAGACCATTAAAATGTTACGGATGTAACGAATGGTGTCTCGATTATACATACCGCGGTTACCTGGCGTGCAACTTTCTGTTTTGTTACTTAATACGTATAACGTGGCCATGCATCGGGCAAGATTTTTCACGATCACGTTTCAAAGAAAGTTGTCCACTATTTATGTTAGCGGAGGAATAAACGACAGGCAAGGCGGACACACGTTCCTTTCTCGATCGTTAGTTCGCATTTTTCCTTAACGATATTTTATGGCCAATTTTAGCGAATTATATCAGACGGTCTATACGCGACGGTGGCGTGATAGTTGCTGCAGAGACCGCGGCGATGAATGAAGCCAAGTTCGAATGAATGAAATACCTCGCTAAGACGATAGGAGAGATTCTCGGAGGTACGCGAGACCGCTCGCAGCGGCGCGATAATCATTACCCTTCGTGACTACTATAATTTTCATTCTTTTTTCCTGAAATAGTCCGGCGATCGGTATCGGCGATCCTCGCAGGCTCGGAGTAACGGAAAATTAATCACGTCGTTGTTACGAGAACAACCACGGTTTACTCTGCTCGTGTATCGTTATTACGCTCCGTAATGAAACGTCTTTAGCACTGGCACTACTGACACGGACAATGTGTGTTTAAATATCGTAGACGATGTATAATAGTAATTAATCTTTCGCGAACCAGAAGTATTAAGCGAAGTGCAAATTAAGAGATAACGGCCTACAGAATGTACGCGCATATATACAGGTAAAACAAACAGACAGAAATTCTTCAAACAGAAAAGTATTCGATATGGTAATTAATATAATAGAATTATTTTTCGACGCAACGTATTTTATACGAGTTATTGAGTATTCGAGGCGTGTTATGTATTAATTGGGTAAAATAAAAAATTATCTCTCGCAGCGGTATAGATATTTAATATCCGGATATCGAGTTATTGAGAATAACGTATTCGGAGGAATTTTTTTAGATAAGAATGATAATTTTTAGAAAACGGTAATAATTAAAATAATAAAATCATTTTCTAGGTACTTAGGTATTTAAGCCGAGTTACGGTAAAACCAGACAATTATTGCAGATAACGAACTGGAGAAAAGATTTAAAATTAGAAGGTATCAAATACGATAGCTAAAATAGAAGATTATCTTTGCAGTAATGCGGTAATGAAAATAATTAAATATGTTATATATTCAATCACTGTAAAGAACAAACTAGGTCGAATTCTTTAATTAAGAATATAAGAAGTAGAGAACCAAACTAATAATATTGTAATGTATTTATAAATTACATAAATCAGCTATATGCATATCAAATCGACTAGCATTGGATTTTTTCAACAGATGGGAGCTCTATTATTTTTCGGAACAAACTTATTAAACACAGTGACTCGTTAATTAGAATTCCACGATTATCTCTACGATAATATAAAAAGTTGATAAAACTTCTTTTCGTATTAATATTACTTATCACAATATTTACTTATTACGCTATTATCTTTTCGGTCAACCAAAGATAGAATATATCGCCCAAAGAAGCAACGATAAGATAAAATAACTTTTCACGAGGCTGAAAATAATTAGCTCGGATGGTAACAGAGACGAAGATTAATTCGATCGAAATGAGCGGCGCGTTTGCAGCAACCGTAAGAAACGACGAGCCCGAGTGATTCCGTCTGGTTCTAACGTTAGTCTCGATTCCGCGATATAACGTGGAAAGATGCGGAATTAAAAGGAGAACGGGCCGACATGCAAACCGTCCGAGTCATTTCACCTGAAGGACGGTCATCGTCTTTTCCGGTCGAGCGGAGATCGCCGTCATCGAAATCCATCACGGGTTCGTTCACGAGTGACCCAGTAAGCTTTCGTCGAATTATGGAACGCGCTGGTCGGATAGCCACGACGAGATAAGGAGATGTCGGAATCGGTGGAGGGCAGAAGCGGAAAACTGAACGTGTATCCGAAGCGCTGAGCTGGCCGATTGACCTGCGGCTAAAGACACGGGTGGTCCGTTATGCCCCAGGGTCACGCGTGAGGCAATCAGCCACTACACCGGTGTACAGGCCCGATGCTCCTATTCCATCGTTTGGTCGCCCCTCCTCGACCCTCCGAACCCGTCATTCGTTCAACAGTCAGAACGGGTTTGTTGATCGGAGGCTGTTGTCTCCCGTATTGGCCATCAGGAATGCACACGACCGGAGATAGCTCTTTGAGCGGATCTTTGCTCTGTGACAAGAGATCCAGGATGAAAAATGCATCTCTCCTCGCGGCAGTCGAAAATCTTTGTCTTAACGCTCAGCCTACCAACCGCTCCAACCACCGTTTTTAAACCGTTCGTTTAAAATTCCGACTTGGACGTTGTCGCTTCGCTCGGTTATTTTTCTTCTAATATACATATGATTAATCGTTCGATATTTCCACTTGTAACACTTTTTTTTCTACTTTCGAGATTCTTTCATTTTTTCATCCGAAAACTAAACTCCTCGTGCTGAAACTGTGAATTTAAAATTTCGCATTCGATGTTGTCGCTTTGATCACTTCGCTCGGTCATTTTTTTTCTAATATACATATGATTGATCGTTCGATGTTTCCACTTATACCAGTTTTTCTTTTTTGAGATTCTTTCCTTCTTTTATGCCACGAAAAGGTCTAAAGTCTTCACTCGGAACTTGTGAATTTAAAATTTCGCATTCGATGTCGTTGCTTTGATCACTTGACTCTTTTCTTAATATACATATGATTAATCGTTCGATATTTCCTCTTGTACCATTTTTTGTCTGAGATTCTTCCTTTCTTTTTTCATCTCAAAACTAAACTTCTCTCTTCGCACTAAACTTGCCACAGTTCAAACGTTTATGTTTAAACTTCTGATTTTAAATTTCGCATTCGATATCACTTTGATCACTTGATCATTCTTCTTCTAATACCCTTTTAATAATGTCCTAATATCCAATTATACTTTCAAATATATATAATTTTAACTGTTCAATATTTCCTTTTATTCCATTTGTTCTAAGGTTCTTTTTTTCTTCAACTATCGATCATTTGACCGTCCATGGTAGGTTTAATGCTTGTATATTTACCGATGTAATTCTCGGAATTTTGTCGTCTCGTGTGCGCTGATGATTGTATTATAAGTATTGGGCCACTTAATATATTTGCAAAAGGCAAGAGTTTTATTATATTCGTCATTTTTAATCTTCTATTTAATCTTTACGTGGGATGATTATGGAAGATGACAGTGAAGGTCTTCATCGTTGAAATTTATCGTTAATGTTATTGTTTTTGGATGTAATTTTAGGAATTATGGTTCTAGATATGAATTAACGAATAAGAATAACAGTGCCATCATCTGTTGTGGTAAATTAGTAGAAATGGGAAGATTTAAATAAAAGAATGTTAACAACAATGGTGAAGATAATACAGTTATATTTTACCTCGATATGCATGGCGTTCGAGCCAATGAAAATATGTCATAATTTCCTATATCCATCTGTAAGAGATTAAAAAAGAGAGGGAATAAAATTTATTAACATTTTATATGTACAACGGTAATAAGAAAATGGAGGACAGAAAAATACATATTCATTTATTCAAATTTAATTCAATTTAATTCAATTTAATTCAATTTAATTTAATTCATGCATTCAAAAATATGTATTTGGTTTTATTATTACGATACATAATTAAAAATTCAGTTAAGTACATCAGTTATATTTTTGCTTTTTATTATTTTTATATTTTTACGAAATAGTATGCAGTATATATTTAAAATAAAATGTACAATATTTTTACTGAATTTCACAATTTGTTAAGAAGTAAAAGAAGATACGTCCAGTTTATGGAGATGATGCTTTTGGTGAGACTAATATACGGGTACTATTATAGATGTAGAGTACTATCATAAACAATAAATTCCTGTTGCTTTGTCATTATCATTCCTTATATAATCATATTACTCGTTAAGTAACTGTCTCAAATCTCAATAACTCGAGTTTTAAGAAAAAAGCTGAAACCATGGAGTTATAGATGTTCCAACTTATTAAAATCATAATTTTCCAGTGAAAGAAGTTTAACAAACGAAAATTCGTCATACAGAAGCTTTATACATATGAATAATAATAATTTTCCAATTGTATTAGCTTCAAAAACGAAAAATTCAATCTTCAGACGTGAATTCTTTATTTTATAAATTTAGTATATTGAAAAGTTTTAAAAAGAATCAGTTTTTTAAATTTCTAATTAAAATTTATTTTATTCAGCGCATAATTCAGTGCATATTCAGTGCATAATGAAGTTTAAAAGTAGCATTTATAGACACGATTATCTGTAATTATTAGATTGATTGTATAAGTAAAGTAACTATCAAGTAAAATAACTATAAAGTAAAGTAAGATTCATTGTTGCAATATAATTTCTTCTTGTAAAATTGTGGTGATCCTTCGTACCACCTAACGTATAAATCTTCTTTTGTCTGTCATTGTAAATGCAAAAATTGAAAACAAGAAAGATGACGGGCTATTCGACTAATTCGACTAAATTCGACTAACGGAAAATTTGTATATTATTTGCAATTATGGTATGTATTCAAATTATCTTATACGGTATATCTTACGTTAAAGAAAAAAGACAATATTAATTAATATCCGACGTCTGATAATACATACAAATGTAGGTATAAACTCTTAATTAGTAGTATGAGTAGCATTAAAAGTTTGAGTTACAGAGCTAAATATAATTCTTAGTTAAATAAATATAAATAGCAACTTAGTTAACCGAACACTGCTTCGAGTAATTCGAGTTAAAGAAAATTTGGCTAGGACACGGAGAAAATCCTAGGACGAAAGAATAAAAGAAGGAAGAAAATGGTGGACCCGTGAAAGATGGAAATACGAAAGATCTCTGGCAAAGTGAAGCTGTAGACACGTTACATCTTTCGTTCACATGTCGGAGGCGCGATTAATTCTTTCGTCGGGATCCGTGCAGAGTAAATTCGTGCGTGGTTACAGGATAATTTAGGTGAATGCGTATGTACGTGTATTCGCTGATTGCACTTGCGAGCTGGTCCGGAATAAAGGCGGGCCGTTCTTAAAGAACTCGCGCGTCTGTAAATTATGTAGCCCGACAACGTCAATCTACTTTCACGCTTTCTCGTCGTTTATCCCTTTCCCCTGGATGGATGTTCTACAAAATACTTGGCTACCTACTTTGCATGGGAACAGGTCTGCAGTGATGCATTTGATTTTTCTGTTGGCAGCTGGCTCGAACGGAGGACGTGGAGGTGGTGGAGGCAATCCCGGGCGAGGATAACCGAAACGATAACTCAGCGTTGAATCGACAAGACAACGACATAAATAGCTCGGACCAATTGGCGTTAGAATCGTTAGGCGAGAAGGATGCCGGCGGTAATCACTATAAACCGGGTGGTCTTCGAGGCCATCCCCTGCCGCTTCCGCCGAGTCGAGGTGGCCTGGGACTGCCGCATCCAAGACCGCACCATAACGTCGCATATCACGGGCCACCGCCACCTTTACCGCCATCCAAGACGTCATCGGAGGCCATCGACAAGATCTACACAACGGGTGGTGGGATTAGCACAGCGGTAGGTGCAGAACCCTGGCCGGCACCCACGCCAGATATGCCGAAGATCATTTCTTTAGACGTGAAATGCGAGAAAAATCTGATGAAAGTTTATCTCGGCTTTGACAAACCGTTCTACGGTATAGTCTTTAGCAAAGGCCACTACAGTAACGTTAATTGTGTGCACTTACCAGCAGGTTTAGGGCGCACATCGGTTAACTTCGACATTAGTATTCACGCGTGTGGCACAGCTGGGAATACAGAGAATGGTTTATATGGGTACGGAGCTGAATCCGGGTCAGGAACGTACTTTGAAAACATTATCGTGGTGCAATACGATCCGCAAGTTCAGGAAGTTTGGGATCAGGCGCGTAAGCTACGGTGTACTTGGCACGACTTGTACGAGAAATCTGTTACCTTCCGTCCGTTTCCTGTCGACATGTTGGACGTGGTGCGGGCCGACTTCGCTGGTGATAACGTTGGTTGTTGGATGCAAATACAGGTCGGCAAAGGCCCATGGGCGTCGGAGGTCTCCGGCCTGGTAAAGATTGGTCAAACCATGACGATGGTACTCGCGATAAAAGACGACGATTCCAAGTTTGATATGCTCGTGAGAAACTGTATGGCTCACGACGGAAAACGAGCACCGATCCAGCTGGTCGATCAGAGAGGTTGCATTACCAGGCCTAAGCTCATGTCTCGATTCACCAAGATTAAGAACTTCGGCGCGTCCGCCTCGGTCCTTTCCTACGCTCATTTCCAGGCGTTCAAGTTCCCAGACTCGATGGAGGTGCACTTCCAATGCACCATACAGATTTGCAGATACCAGTGTCCAGAACAATGCTCCGAGTCTCCTCTGCTGCTGGAGTCTCAGGGTCTGCTAGAGAACCACCATCATCCTCCATCCAACGGACATCCCGATTCCAGCTACGGTCTTCCGCCACCTATCCCACTTCCTCTGGAAGCTTATTTGCAGGCGGCTGCTGGTCGTCCACGGGACGAGAGACGAAGAAAATCTCGAGAGATAATGCCGGCACCTCAGAAGGCTGTCGGCGTGAATCGCATAATACGAGTGGTCTCTACGGGCGATTTTTCCATCGATGAGTCGAACAACGGCGAATCCACCGGGTCCACGATGGTCTTTCCCGTCCGTAACGAGAACACCGCGAATGCTGCTATGATTTGCATGACCACTCCGGGTTTCGTCGTCACGCTCATAGTGCTTCTCGCGGTGTTGCTGTTCTCGTGCATACTCTCCATCTACCTCTGTCTACACCTAAGACCGTTCTTAGGCAAAGCTAGGAAGGCTGCGACGTATTATAACGGGGAACAAAGCATACCTAAAAAGTCGATCAGGACGTACTTCTACTCCTAAGTAGAAACGCTCGTGGCACGTTGAACGGCGGCTCGCTGTCGATCGGCTTTACTTTTGCCTAGAGAACCTTCAAGCGGGTTTCTTCCTCGAGACTGGTTTCACGATTTTCGTAGTTACGAATTATTTATCGAAGCAGATATCACGGTTGACGACGAATCACGGTTTGTCGTTGTTTAACCTACTTCGATACGGAATTGCTCAATAAACCAGTCGCCGAATCCTCTGTTCTACGCGAGGTATACACGGTGACTTACTCGATAGTTGTTATTTTCGTATTTATTTCCAAACCGATCGAGACCGTTCGGGGAAAATTTTTAACTCGCATCTATCGGACGTCGCGCAAACCGGTCCTCTTGGTCGCGCCATTACAGGTATCGTAGAGGCTACAGAATGTCGCAAGCACGATTCTGTATACCGACACGTATCGGACAGAGTATCGTTTGTATTAAAATAAATCAGGATGCTCTCTGCTACGTGTACCGCGTCTGTTCGAGCAGAACGATCAAGTAATACGGATTTGTGCTTCGTCATGATGAATCTTACGCTCAAGCCCTAGCTGGCCACTGTGTATAGACACCTGGAAAAATTTAGTCAAAGATAATCAAACATTTTGCCCAAGCGACGACTTCCTCGTTACAACTACATCGGGACCACGGTATTTGGGTATTTCTTTTTAATTTATCCTTGCTCCTCGCGTATCGACAACGCGTCACTCGATACGACCAAGGCCGAAGTATCGCGAGAAATAAAACGTACGAGATGGTCCGTGTTTCGGAGAAAATCCTTTCCCTTCTTTTCTCCGTTTCCTTCGACATCCTTCACGATATTATCCTTTTCGTATTATTTATTCGTTAAGCGACAATGTTCCAAATTTCTCCGACTTTGTACGCTGTATCACTTGTAACCGTGTAAGAGCCAGTCACTATCGCGAAACTATTAAAAGATGTTATCTCGGTTTTAATAAATCTATGTTTAGGGTAACATTGAATGCAAATGTTTCGCTTCAGTGAAGCGGACAATTTTCTACCTTTAGTTTGTATACGCGCTGCCATGTAACGGAGATTCTTATCGTGTCTGAATAGCATGCCTTTGCCTAATGGAAATTGTCATATTTAAAGTCGCGGTAAAACGTCGATTATCTTTCGACACTTTGACGATTTTTCGAAAAGGGATCGAGAATAATTAAATTTTCGAAAATACGTACTTGACGAACAAAAGAGCGCGTAACAGAGAAATATAAGAAATAGATCGAATATTTCTGGATACAAATAAATTTCGCGTTTATCCTGAAATAAATATTCGAAGGGCATCAATTATCTTTGTATTCTCATTCGTCTCGATATTTATTTGTTATATACGATAAATTTGTTATATATTTTTATATATTTTATATATAGCATATAATAACTTTATTATATATAATAAACAAGTATCTGTCTAAATAGATTATCTTGTTATGTATACATTAAATAACAATAACGTCATCTTCATCTACAATATGCATATTCCGTGTCATTTTTATTCGTCTCTATTTTTTGGACATCGACGCGATGAACGATCGGTTTAAATTTAATCTTCCTTGTCATATAAGCGTTGCATAACTTATTCGTTTTAAAGATAAGTTAAAATTAGAATCTAGACGCGTATTTTAAAATATAAATAGTGCCAATACTCGCGGTGCTACGAGTACATGACTCACATCGCGATAATAATTATTGGCCTCGTGTAATAATCTGCGATCTCGATAATCGACGTTTTACTCTAAACGGGAAACCAAAACGTGTATAATCGTAGGCAATAAATAACAAACGATCCGATTGCACGATAAACGTCAACCTTCCATATGCGAGAAATTCAATTGAACAATACGAATAAATAAAAATATAACACACGAGTGAAGAAGATAAAAGAGTTTACACGAAATGTTAAGATCGAATGTATAAAGGAATAGTCAGTAGCTTGTAACAGCATACGAAAGATTATGATATAATATTTAATATTAACGTAAGCACGTAGGTATAAAGATGTTTATAAATTATTTTTCCTCGACGAGACAATGTATTTTTACAGGAATGTTATTATTTGAACTTTTGTATATGAATAAATGTATAATTATATTTAATACCCTTTTTACATCGATATTCTCGCTCTGTTTGAGATTATTTTCATTTCGGGGAATAAGAGGAAGAGGCAGAGGAGAAGAGCGATCGTTGGTTTGGTGGAAATAGATCGAGGTCCTGTAAATACATTTATTGGCATTACCATTGATTTATGTTAAATAAAAACACAACCTCTCGATTAACAACCTACCTAACTCCGTTTCCTTTCGCTCCAAGTATCATAGTAGTTGTCCAATATGGCGCGTGGTCGCGCTTATAATTGGTGATTGTCATACCCACTTTAACGACTCTCTTTCTCTCCAAGCGCACGAGAATACTCTCTCTCTCTTTCTCTCTCTTTCTCTCTCTCTCTCTCTCTCTCTCGCTTTTTACACGTGTATACATATACTCGTAATTCGTAAGATAACCTAACGCGATACAATTGTTCTGGCGATTTGCAAAAACGTTTGGACGAGTAAGTAAATAAAATGTAACTATCCAAACACCGTATCGTTAATTAATCTGTTCCTAGGGGAAGAAAAAAGACAAACATTTTCATTTTTTCTTACAAAGACGGAAGTGAAAGGGATACGTAGTATGTAAACGACGACCAAGTCTTTCGACAACTTTCGCTTTCGCGCTTGCAACCAGCGCTTTCGGAGCGAAAAAGCCCATCCCGCGACAGAGCTTCCCAGATATACGCACCTTATTTATATGTATAATAACGTATACGTGGTATTCCAAGCTCGGCGGTTACAGAATCCTGTTCAAATGTCTTCCCGGACATTTCGAAATCCGTGTTGAGTTTGGTAGATTTTTAAATAACCTCGCCTACCATGAGATTTCCGCGAGATTTCGTTAACCTTCTGTTGACACTGAACAAAAGAGGAATCGAACGCGAGCAGAAAATGTCACGGCGTGATACATATTTCTTCGAGGTGAAATCGAATCGATTCCATTCGCGTCTAACGTACTTCGTTCGAGTGTCGACGAAAGGTTAGACGCATCGAGGCGTTCGCTAAAGTACATCGAATTCTCGCATCGCTCTAACGTAATAATATAAATATTTGAAAACAGAGAAGAATTTGAGCTTAGTAGTAGCATCTTTCAATTTCCCTGAAAATATTCGCGACATCGCTCCTATTTCCAGCTAGCTGTTATTCTCAGCCTCTTCAGGGCTAACTCCAGAGGTGCTGTTATTACGAAGATTCCGCCGAGAGCCGCTAGTTGTCGCGACCATCGCCGATTCGTAACACACGGAATTTCGACGATCGGTCTACGCATTCAACTAAAACAGCGTTTCTCCCGTATCATGCTCGAAAAAATGAATAATCGCGAACTTCGTTCTTACACGTAAACGAGTACGCTCGTGTAATTTGATTTATTTGTCGCAACGCAAACGTGCTCTAATATCGCGATTGGTTTCGAAACTCTGACACACCTTATTGACGACGAATTAAATCTCGTATATAAAAATAGGTCGGAACGCGCGTCTAAATAGAATAACTTATGCAGTTGCTAGATATGGATAATTTTATACAAATGTAATTTAAATATTATTTTATTTAAAGATACAAATAGGAAGAGCGTTATCGCTAACCATGATACACGAGTATGTAAAAATAGTTAATAGTTAGATTGACATTAAACTTTTGCAACGGTCGAAAATATTCTTTCTCCTATTATGTACAATGTTTATTATTACTTGTCAACGACGAACGTCAGAAACATAAATTTCTAAGCGAGATATTTGAAATAAAAATTTTAAGGCTATATATATATAGCGTACAGTAGCGATTTGCACGTGAACGCGTGATATTAATTTTTATTGCATGTCGTTCGACTTTTATTATAACTATGGAAATATATACTCATTAGCAGCACCTCCAGGGAATTCATCGTTAAATAGATAAGAGACGCGCAGCAGGCGTAATATGCTACAGGACGTATGACGACGTCCGTAGAAAAGAATAAATCTTATAAATCGCGTTAGTTCGTATTCTACAGACTCATAGAAAATATGAAAATACGCACCTTTTGATTCATGAATTACCTAAGGGAAAAGACACGTATCGAAAGCAGTATCGTTTTTCTTCCCTATCGTATTTGATTCGATTACATCGAACGAAGAAAACAAAGTTTCCTAACAATATCATTCGCAATGCCAAAGGTGAAACGTTATTTTTACAATATTCGCAGCGAGAGCTGCCACATTGTCCTCTCGAGGGCCACCATTACCCTTCTTGCGAATTTCATTAAATTCATTCTATAGCGAATATACTGTGCGTGATTATGCTCCTTACTTACCCAATACCAATAATTGCCTCTCGAAAATAATCATTTAGCAATGCTTTCGTTTGCAGGATTCTTCATGGAGAAGAAATAAAAGAAGAAGAAGAAGAAGAGGAAGAAGGAAAAGGTCTGTGACAGAGGTTGGCTCGATTTGAAAGCACACCCGGTGAATGGTCTGGAAGGGAACACGATCGTCTCGGAATCATTCCGAGTAAGAAGAAACTGTCGCACGTGATTTGACGCACTTAAAATACTTTGTACAGCGTATTATTGCACATTGTCTTTCGCGGAGCGTACACAGCCGCGTCCCACTAGCGACACAAAAGTCACGAATCGTCAACCTCTCTCGACCGAGGGACTCGTGGCGACTGGATTCGTTTGTTTTTGTTGAATTTGTTCCGGATGAGCTGGTCTCGTTGTGCACCGTACGCGCAGCAACCCGTAAGGCAGCCAGCCGTTGGTCGAGTGCACCGCTCTATTGTTCTTTCTGCTGTCGGCCGCCTCGCGTTGCGCTTGCAATCGATGCAACATCGCGCCGGCGACAAGCGCGGAAATGACTGCAGAAAGCGCCACGACGATAAACAGCGCGCTGAAACCGGGCATGGGCAGGCAGATACCATAAACTACTTCCTCGCGTATTCTACCTTGAAAGACCGTTACTGCTTCTGCGTGAGTGTCCGGGCTAAAGGCTAGATCAGCTTCCGAGATCACCTCGTACAAACCGCTCACACCGACGTCCGCGCTACGGATTTTCCTATCCGACACCACGACCGATCTCTTTCGTCTGCCATTCGGAGACGAGAGAGGTGTCACTGGTATCGCGCCGCTCTCTCCCTCGAGATTCCGGGGACCGTGTGGGAATTGGTCTTGCTCGCTCTCGTATCGCGTCACCCGCGGTGGATCCTGAAGACAAGCGTACAAATTTTAGTACCAGCTCCGCTACAAATTCCCATTCTTTCTATATCTTTCCGTCTAGCAAAAGGAATCGCTCGAATTTCTCCAATAATTACTATTATACCATGCTACTGGACTCAAAAACAGCGTCATGTTTTTGTATCTTTGAGTTCATTAACGAATCACCAACGATCGATTCCTTTTTTTTTTCTTTAGTTTTATTTTAAAGTACGGAAAAGATAAGGTTACACGTGAAAACCGAGTCGGTTTTGTCGAAATTTAGAAGTAAAAAATAATAAAATAAGTAACGAAAAGTATTTACTACGAATAGATTCAAAGACAGTGTCCTAACTTTGTACCTTTGAGTTCACTAACGAGCGAATGAACTACGATTGATTTCTTTTTTTCTTTAGTTTTATTTTAAAGCATGGAAAAGATAAGATTACGCGTGAAAACCGAGTGTGTTTCGTCGAGAATAACAAGTAAGAAATAAATAATAAGATAAATAGCGAAAAGTATATACTATGGACTCAAAGACAGCATTGTACCTTTGAGTCCAATAACGAGCGAATCACCACCGAGTGTATCTCGTATAGATCACGAGGCACACGATGGCTTTATAGATTATCGATCGATTCCTATTTTTTTAGTTTTATTTCAGAGCACGAAAAAGATAAGATTACGTAAATAAATAATAAGATAGGTAATGAAAAGTATTTACTACGAATGGCCTGGAAAGATCAGCGTCGTCCAAATGAACTTCCTCGTTAGGTGTCTCGACTACTGGCGCCGGTAGCCGGTTACTTGTCTGCGCTTGTGCTTTAGGCACGGACTTTTCGACCCCCAAGAAGTGACCCCCTATCGAGGTCATCTCGTCACCATCTTGAATGATGTCGTCGTAAAGGGAACCATCGGCCTGCTCGGCTCCACCTCCGATGTTTTCGTTATTCTTGTCGGCACTGTTGTCGTCATCGTTGTGAACGGTGGGCGGCGCTGTGGTCTGCGGGTACTGCGGTCGTATCTGATCCTTGCGTTCTTGAATGTAGTGGCCGACCGATCCGCTGAGCTGACAGTGATCCAAACATCCGTGACGACAGATCTCAACCTTGACATTGATCAAAACAACATATCGCTTTGATGTCCCTCTCAGTCATCCTTTCTTTCTCTTCTAAATACAAATTTGCATAACGAACAGTCGAGTCATTTAACGTTCATTTACCGAGTAAATTCGCTAAGCCGCACTTTTAGATGTTTGATCCTAAATATTTGCTCTTTACTTTCGCGAACACCTCTCCGAGCTAACAGAACGCGTACCAGAGTACCCCTTTGACCGCGTGCAATAACATTTCCAGTCGCTGCTAATCTCCTATTCGATTGCAGCTCGTTTTATCCGCTGTATATTACCCAACATGGTTTACCTTGCACTTGATGTGCACGCTCAACGCGTCCGGGAACTTGAACGCGTGGAAGAAGGCGTAAGTGATGACCGTTGCCCGATCGTCCGAGCCCCGCGCTTTCAAGAATCGACTGATCATCTTCGGCCTGAGTACGCATCCGAACTCGTCGCTCAGCTGTATCGTGTGTCCACCACCGTCAGAGGCCACGCACGACTTCACGCGCATGTCGAATTCCCCTGTGTATAATTAATTAGCAAATTGATATTAACGAATATCCAAGTATTCCTCGGCTATGCCGAATTATTGGCGAAAACGAAACGTTCGCGAAGTTGCGCGATTCGCGTTCGCTCGTTACCTCGATAATCGTTTATGGCGACGACCAGGGTGAGGGTAGAGCCGAGTGGTACTATTCCAGAAACCGGAGGTGCCCATGGTCCCTTGCCGTGTTGAATTTCCATCCAACAATCCACGTTGTCGCCTGCAATACCGATAAAATAGCATACTTGTATTTGTCCTTCGGTCTCACTGGCCGGAGAGCCAGTCCGTTGGCCACTCTCTCTAGGCACAAGGTGCCAGGTGCGATTTATACGTGTCGCATAAAGTGAAGTTAAGCGGCGCGGCTGCGGTTCTACCTGTGGTCAACCGCTGCTACACGAGTTATCGTGCACGCTCCCACCATTTACCTCGTATTAAACTCTTTGCACGGCAGGATCCTCGTTCCTCCTATCAGCTACGTGTCCGTAGACCCGCGTGCGTGGTTCCAATCTCGCCTCAACTCCGACTCGATTCAACTTTCCGGCGGCCGATCGAATCTTAAACGCTCCCGAAATTAGCATACCGGTTGTGTATCGAGATATCGAGATCGGGCTGATAAGATTTATTACGCCGGTGTTTGGACGAATGCCGAGAAATTTGGAGATCGTTAAGAGCCGCTGATATGGTAAATACGGATACGCGTGTGTGTTCGTGTGTGTATGTGTGTGTATGTTCGTGCGTAAGATAAAAAGCTATACCTCTGAAGTCTAACTGTATTACGTCAAGATCTGCGATGACCATCGGCGGTTTCGAAGCGGTCTTTTCGTAATCGTTGAACCATTCGCATCGCAGTCGTTTGGCCTCGTCCCAGACCTCGAGTAAATCTTTGTCGTACTGAACGACAACGGTATTCTCGTAGAACTGTCCATGCATATCTGGTTTGGTACCGCATCTGCGATCAGACGAACAACATCCAGGCTGAATATTAATTTACCAATACGTTATAATACGTTAACTGTCGAAATATTTTAAGCTTAACGCTTCAATTTTTCATACTTTCACGCTAAACGTAATGTTTAAAGACGGCTATCATTTTTATTTTCTCCCACTGAGCAACGGGATTCTCCTAGGACTGTTCGTGCATAGACGCGCCGAGTTTAGACTCGCTGATAATTTACCGATGCGTTAATTGCAGTAATATTTTAGTACTTCATCTCGTACTTCGATTTTCCACGTTCCTATGCCAAAAATCATATTTATAGGTAGTTAGGACTTCTACTTTGTCGTACCGAACGATGATACCCTCGTAAAACTGTTCATGCATGGATAGACCAAATCCAAACTGAATACTAATTTACGGATGCATTAATCGTGGTAATATTTTAAACTTGACAATTCAATTTTTCCTATCTACATACAAGACGCGAAATTTATTAACAGCCGTGATTTTTACTTTGTTCTTCCGTACAACGGTATTCTCGTAGAATTATTCATGCATATCTGACTTGGTACCGTATTTACGATTAGACCAGTGTTTCCCAACGTGAATATCTTTTGAATATCGTTAGTTTTGTTGCTTATATGTCTAGAAAAAATTAAAAGTGGTCCAAAAAGTAAGAACAGTTGTTTGAAATGTTTGCATATTTCTTTATATTCAATGGTCGCGTTCAACGAGAAACTGTTGCGCGTTAACGTGTCATTAAAATTATTTGGTCATGTAATCGATAATGTAAAATTTATATCGAAATTAAAAGCAGTTTGACAAACTTCTATCTTTTCGTTCAAAATATTTATTTACGTTATACTTCCCCGGAGGTATTAATTACAATTAATTTATGTTAAGAAAGAAACATCTAAATGTTTGACATGTTCAGATAATATGTGATTTGAAAATCGTTAGGAAACAGTAGATCAGGCGAATAAACTCTAGACTAAACGCCAATTTACTAATATAATAACCATCAAAACGTTTAGCTTCAACGTTTCAATTTTTCGTTGTCATAAATACAACATCTAACCATAGATGTAATTTTTACTTTATGGAACTGAATGATAACCGTTTCCATACGCCCACGTATCTAGTTAGCACTGCATCTGCGATCAGATATACAAAGGCTGAATAGCAATGTCTACTAATACATTAGCTATTGAAACATTTGCACGTTGCGTTTTAATTTTTCGTGGTACCGAGTACAATATTAATCGATAGCTATGATCTTCATTTTGTACTTCACACAACCTATAATTTTAATTTTTACTTTATTGTACCGAACAACGACCATTGTTTCGTAAAACTACGCATGCACATATGACTTGGTATCATCAAACGAACAAAATCCAAACTGAATATCGTTTTAGCAATGCATTAACTAAATATTTCTGGCAAATATAATATGTATTCGTAGATATCATCTATTTTCCGTTTATTGGATTGAACGACAACGATATTTTCGTAGTACCTTTATATTATTACAGAATTTCCCAATATTGCATTATTTAAATTTAACAACATCGATTCTTTACATCCTCGTGTCAAATATAATATTTATCTATATCTATGATTTCTATTTTATCTTACAAACGATACCTATTCCTATAGGACTATCATATTACCATAGAATTTACCGATATTAGATATAATATTCATATAATACTCGAGAAATATAATATTTTCATAATAATAATTCATAATAATTTCCTATATCACATAATTTACCGATATTATATTAACTAAATTTGACATTTCAATTTTTCACACCTTCGTGTCAAATATAATATTTATATATATATTTTTACTTTACTTTACGATAGTGATATTTTCAAACAACTATTGCATTACTGTAAAATTTACGGATATTAAATATTCATATAACATTCGAGAAATATAATTTTTTCTGTATCTTACCAAGCGACAACATCCTCATAAAACTGTCATATTACCATAAAATTTACCGATATTATATCAACTAAATTTGAAAATTCCAATGCTTCGCATTTTCGCGTCAAGTCCAACATTTCCCCATAACTATAACTTTTATTTTATCTTACTCAGCGTCAATAATATTCTCACATTACTTAAATTTAACAACCTACATACCACCATGTCAAATATACCACCAATCTGTAGGTACAATTTCTCTAAAACATTAAAAATTCTCATGTTAAATAAGGAATCTCCATCGGAGCGAATTAATTACCGGTCGAAAAACTGTCAGTTACCCGTGATCGTTCATCCAATTATCGTTTATCGTAGCTACGAGCCGGTTCGCGCGCGGCGCTACGTAAGTTCCACTCGAAGTCGTAAGTTAACAATTCTCCGTGGAGGTAAACCGTGCCGCTATAATCGATCTCGGGAATTAACGTTTCTACACGTCTTAAATCCTGTAATCGAGGCGCGAGCGCGGAGAGAACTTGGCGGTAAAGACGAGTGCGCGGTTAGACACGGTTCGATGGAGAAACGAAAAATGTACGGGCCTTACCTCGCGTAGGCTATCCGAAAGGAGAAGAAAGTCTGGCCGGTGGACGGTGGAACGTAGACGCATCGCGGATCGGCGTGTTGGCCCTTGGACGAGACGATGCCCTCAAAGGGTTGGGAGAACGAGAGATGCACGTCCATGTGATCCTTTCCGCACATCACTTCAAGGGACTGTATGGCTGGCATTCCCTCTGGTCTTTCCAGCGGCCAAATGTCGCTGCTGCTACCAACGCTCTTCAAGCCAACCACCTGTGCATTCAACGAATACGTTTTTATACCTTGAACTCCACGACCTCTTTTCCTTTCTCACTGCAATACGCTCTGCGACTACCGTGAATGCCTTCTATGAATATCGTTCGGCTGAACACCTCGAAAGTTCCTCGAGCACGCTGCCGTTGGGGCTCGCAGGGCCATTGTATCGAAATTTATTGCAAATGTACCGACCCTCTGCGGTTTAGATCTGTATCTGACGGAAGTACCCTTCAGTTGAATATCGTTAATCCGGCAGATGCGAAATTATAAAGGGTAGTTCCGCGGTGTTGGTTATATGTATTTACGCGTTGCAAAGGCACCGATCATTCGAATCTGTGGAGTTGTAGGTAAGTAGTTTGATATTATTAATATAAACGGGTGATAATCGATAACTTTCTAGTATACAGAATAAAGTAATAATAGATCAACGAGCCTCGTTATAAAGACATCTTATTGTGATATCATATTATTATAGCGTTATGGTAGAGTTATTATAGCATTATACCAGTTATTATTACAGTACCATTATAATATTATTACAGTGTTATCGTAGCCTAACGATAGCATTACTATGTATTGTTACAGAGTTATAATTACTAACAGTTCGTGGTAGTAGGACTTGTTAAATTCGTTTCTTGAAAATTCACCAAAAGAGAGGAAATGATGTTTTATCGATTAATTTGTTGAAAATTATTTTAAATGTGCATATAAATTCACTTATTAAGCTTCCTGTAAAAGCGTTAATTTGGAGTTAGATTTATTAACTCAACCACGTGTATCTGTGTTATATACTCTTATTCCTTCATCTTAAATTGGATATAATAAACATTTAATTACTTAAATACCCGTACAGTCCAACTTAATGACCGCTCATAATTATTTTCACGTTCCGGGTATTAATATCCTTTATGGTAAGACGAGGAATTTACAACAGTTATATTTTCTATAAACTATCGATAAGTCTTACGAAACGTTTATACTGTGTGATCTGAAAAAAACAATTAGCTAAACGGTAAATTACACGAAATAAAATTTTTAACGACGAGGTACCTTGCTTAAGAAATTTGATTGAATAATAGAACGGTAAGAGTTGCGGTATAGTTACCTAGATGCATAACCGTTATGAAACTTTTACAATGTCAGTGATGCTCCGAGACTAGATAAAGCGATATTGTAAACGTTACTTATTCGGTAAAATTTTGCAAATGTTGTTACGAATGAGAAAAATTCGAATTAAAAATTTCTATACGATTCTCGTCAAAATATTATTAAAAATTATTAATATTTATCGAGAAACCGTGGAATGCGATATCGTGAAAATATTAACGCAAATTAATTATACACTAAACTAAATATCTGTTATTCTACGTGTATCGTATTAATAAGAAGAGCTCCTCTCTGTAGAATATCTTGTCGAGGCGCTATACATCCTTGCACGTATTAAGATCGCAATCAAAGTCGAATAAAAGTGGAAATAAAAGATTGAATAACCGAGTGGTATAAAAACGATGGAAGATTCAAAGTTCGCGATACGCCATTACTTAATTAAGGCTAACGATATCTGCGCGAGACTCAATTACGGTAAAATATCCGAGACATCTGAAGTGGCGCGAAACGGATATTTAGCCGCGGGTACATCAACGATCTATCCTTCGTTCCGCGTACCGTTCTATGCATGGTGGTACCCTGTCGCGAACCGTGAAGTTATGATGGTTTATACACCTACTACAAGCCGTCGCTACCATGTAGGTCAACCGGGGATGAACAGCGGGAAGAACGAATACAAGCTGTGCAACGTGTACTTTATGACCGACCGAAAAAGTTTACCGTCTTTGAGATCTCTGTTACCGACGGAGCGAACAGTGAACAAGATGTAAATCTTTCGTCGCGTACAATATCGCAAATCGCGAGACCTTTCCGCGGCTACATTTCCTGGACAAGTGCCTCTATAACGAGACTTATCCCCTCGTATCTATAATTTCCCATTTCTCGTATCTTTATTTTCACTCGCCGGCCATAATTATACCATTACGTTTATCGTAAATTACTACCGGCGCGTCTAACCTCGACATTCTTTCCCGATCGTAAATTCCATGGAACGAGTGAACGATAAGTAAATAGACGTTCCGTGCATAGAAGCAATCGCGTGGCTCATCTATCCTTACTTATTCGAATATTAAGTACGGTGAAACACGGTGATGTTCTCATTACGGCGATCTAAGACTTTTCACATGCAACAACACCGTGTCGCGATTCGTGGCGGCGGGATATCGTAGAATACAGGTAGGTAAAATCGCAGGCGTATAGGCCGTGGGAGATTAGGCGTGTATGTGCGGCGGATTTCTAGAAATCACGTTCAGCCTGCATTCTTCGCGTACGGCTTTGGGCGTATTACTTCGAACGCGTGGCAGACGCGGCGTTGCTCGGGCCACAGAGTCCGGAGAAAATCTCAGCGACACGTACGCGTAAGTGAGCATCTTTGAAGGAAGGTGTTCCCCGCGTATATACCGTGCTCGCGCAATGCTGTAACGGGAGAGGCGTCTTTACCGCTGCATTAACGGTCGCCGTTTTTCGTGCAAGTGAAAACAAGTTCTGCGCTCTTACAATCGCACTGTTAAATGACAACGTTTCATTAGAAATGATTACGCACCTGGTATACGCGGGCTACGCGCTTGTGTGCGCTGCGTGCTCTCGTGAACGAACGAGCGAGCGAGCCTCGTTTTTCTCTCTGCGTCATTTTGCTTCGATGCCTCGGTTCGTGCTCGATTCTCCATTCAGAATCGATAGTTTCACCAAGCAGTCTTTCAGATATCTTTCGGGAATGTCGTTGAGAACCGCGTAATGAATGACAATGGACGACAATGAATGGCATGGGGAATGAATTGCCTGGATAGGTTAGACGTCGCTCGGTACAGGTTAGCTTTCGAACGTGCATACGCTGTTATCGGTGTTCGATTGTAAGGCTCCACGGGAGAAAACGTATGCAATTTTGTGCTGGTATACGGGTATGTATATAGAGTGATTCATTCAGAGTCGCTAATGAAAGTGGTAGTGGAATAATTTCGTCGAGTAGTTTAAACGCGAGATTGTTTACAGCGATGAAAATTGTTGACATATTTTAAATTAAGCTCGACGAATATTTTTATTAAGTACGACATTTTTTTGAATATTTTAAACTAAGTTCTATGAAAATTTATAAATTATAGAATATAATTATTTATACAACTAACTAATAATATTATGGTATAGCGTATTAACATTTGTACAATTAACTGACAGTAGTAATATTATAGTCAACTCTAAATGTGTATATTTATTTTTGTTATAAATTTTTAAGACGAATTGTTCCTGAATTTGTTGTTGATTTTGTTTTAATATAAAAATTGAAACCAAGTTAACTAATAATACTATGAAATTTAGTATTAACATTTATATAGTCAATTGATAATACCGATATTATAGTTGCTTCAAAATCTAACTATATTTATATTTAGAATAAATTTGTAATATAAACTATCAATTCTTAAGAACCTGTCATTATTAAAAATAATTATACAATGACTATTAATTGCTGTATTTGTTTTAATTTAAAAATTCAAAATGATATATGATACTATATTTTGGAAGGACTAAAATTTATTTATGCTTTTCAATTAGAATATTCATCCTGATTCTCGTTACTATGGTTTTTAGAGTACATTTATTATTCGTAAGAAATTATAATGATGGATTAGCTTGCAGCACCGAATAGATATTCATCTACAAGGGAACACATGTTTAGAAACCGGATTTCTTTATGTTGATGACCTTACTAATAAACAGATTAGTACTTTTCGTTATTTTATTATGCTGAAGCCATTATCGAGGAACATATTTTCTATTTTTTAATTAAAGTCGATAATTCGTGATAAATATTCCGTATTACGTTGTATTCGTCTGTGAGAATTAGAGCGAAGAAAATTTAAAGATCGTATTTTTTAAAACTACAAATAGAAAAATACTTTTGGAACGTGAACATTTGACTATTACAAGGAATAATATTTTTCCGATAACCTTTGTTATATCCTAGCTATATTTTTAACTCTAAAATTACTAATATAACGTAAATATATTTTAGATTATAAAATTAATGATATAAATGTTGTAAATATAAGGATTAATAATACAAATATTGTAAATATATCAATTACAAAATCAATAACGCAAATATTGCTAATATATTTGTAATTGTAAAATTTTCAATATAAATATTGCAAATATATTTAAAATTATAAAATTCTCGGTATAAATGTTAAAGACGTAAGGATTATAAAATATAAATATTTTAAGTATATTTAGAATTGCAAAATTAATAATAGAAATATTGGAAATATATCAATTAAAATCAATAATGCAAATATCGCTAATAGTGAAACTAATAACATAAATATAGCGAAAACATTTATAATTAAAAAAGGAATATTACTAATATGTTTCAAACAAATAAACAAAAATTTGAAATTAATATTCTTAATATCATAATTAAATATAGAGAATTGAAAAATGAATAGAACGAACATAATTATACTACCTATACTAATTATTACGCAACCTCGTAAATCCATCAATATAACCTTCCATTGCGTCCAACATCATCGTAAAATAAGTATCAATTACAAACTATTTGTAATTCGGTAAACTTTTCCAAAGAACGAAGTTCTTCGTATCAGGAATAACAAAATGAAAGCGGTGGAAATAAGAGGATAAAAAGTTACACGAGGTCTATATTCTTTACTCGGTCATCCATCAAGGAGAAACAATGCGTTCATGCTTCCGAACGTGAAATGTATGGCAAACAGTATTTATATTATGCGCTATAGGCGGAAGCAATTCGCGGGATATAGGCTTTACGATTCCACGGCAGTTCGTTATAACAGCGAATGTATCGGTATTCCGAGTTACTCGAACGTGAGGCACGCCGGTAGGTGAGTTTCCCATCGCGGCTCTTCTGGCGTTCGAATACTAATGCCCGTCTCTGTGTACCCGATTGTACTCCTCGTGACACGCGGAAATAGCTTCCTCTGTATTCGTTTATGTGCTCCCTCTCTGCCCGAGACGAGCAACTATTTCTTCGCGTCACGTTCTTTTGAGTAGGCACCAATAAAGACTTCGGTGGTCGCTTGTATTTGAAGTTCCTCTTTTAAAACTTGCGTACTGTCGCGCCGCGAACAAAGGCAAAAGACGAATGGTTATGCAGCTTTTTGCGGTACTTATTCTAACAGCAGTTAATCACCGATGGATAGATCGACAATATGTTCGAGGACTTGTTTAGAGGTTAACAGAAAAACCGATTTTGAAATTCCAATGTCATTTTATCCGAGATTGAATCCAGTTGAGATATGATTGGCAGGAAAAAGATTCTTTTTTTAGGAGCGCTGTTGGGAACGGTTTACCTTTATTTGCCTTTTGTTTTAATCTCGGCTAACGAATTCGACTTACGCCGTCTATTTATGGCATAAATATTTACAAAAAGGTGCTACTTGTTTCTGCAAGTTTGAATTAAATTTTTGTTAGAGAATATTTAGCGATTAAATTGGTTCGTTAAAACTTTAGTTCAATTTATTTTTGATTACTTACATTGTCTTTCATATCTTTATCGCGTTATTTATAGTGGAGTAACGTGTTTCTTTATTTTTTTCGTTTTTTTGAGTGTAATTAATTGGAGACTACAAATTAGACAGAGAGAAGTAATTAGAATTGAAAAGTAATTAGAAAGAATATAATTAGAAGCAAAGAATGGATAAAACGGTAAAAATTTAGAGTAATGTTTTTCGTACTTTTGTAGTTGCAGTAGGAAAAGGTTATTAGAGAAATGATATGAAAATATTGTAATAAAATTATTGATCGATTAAAGTTTCTTATGCAATGAAAAATAAAATGTTTGTCTATTTAGCAAATAAGGAAATGCGTCTATTTTATGTGGAATTGTTTATATAGTAATAAGATCAATGAACTTGTAAAACTTTGTTTTACGTATGTTAAATAACAAAAGATATTTATCTATTTATAACTCATAATTAAAGAAAAATTCATTCTCTATAATACACATAGAATTTTTCCAGTTTCTTTCAAAAAATTTTGAAATATTTTAATTTTTTATTTTACTATCATTTATCTAATTTCTGTGACTGTTTGTATTTGTTTTATTAGAAAAAAGCAATTCCTCGGTTTTTGGCAGTTTATTGAAGTCAGTATAACCTAAGTGACACTTGTTGATATTCGATTACATTTTTCTCAAATTATTTCACTTTATCATATAAATAAATAATTCTGAAGTATATTTAATACTGATATACACTTAATGAAATAAATTCTTATAAAATTTATTAAATTTAACCTTCTAGTACCAAATTTTTATTTAAAATATTCTCATAATATTCGAATCAGATAATACTCATGTCAACAAATGACTATACTGGATTGTTAGGATAATAATTAACATAAACTTTAGAATTTAGTTAAATAGAAAAGTGTGAGTGTGAGTGACTCGAAACAATAATTCCTAAAATAACATCTACTTTTTCATAGCGAATCATCTCATACTCTCAATTTCTCTATTACCTATACACCTACTGACAAAAATTAAGAAACAAATTAAATATTTGCAAATTTTCCTATAATATACCTTAAAATTAAAAATAGGACGGAGATAACAATTTGACGAATTATTGTTAAATAACACATAAGCAATGAATACTTCCTTTGCCAGTAATTTGATCAATTTACTCCGACTCGGCAATTTATTTTTGATTTCTCAAAGTAGCCTACTTCCAGCGCGTTCTATCTCGAACGCAAAGTTTTCCTTTCCCGCTCGGCAGGAAAGCCGAATAATTCAAGAAAATGATTGCAACACGGGCAGGCGGTAGTGTAGGATGAAGTGGAAGGAAATCATCGATGAGTACACGCGGCATTTCCCGGGATGAATATAGAAATCCGCTAGAACGAGCAACGTGGATACGGAAGCGCATAAATTTACAAGGAGCAAGCACGCGAGAGGACGACGCATTTCCTGCGCGAAACCGCAATAAGAGATTTCACTCTGCAGAGGCAATAACGTCGTGGGGGCAATAGGTTGTGCAGGGGTCCTGAATAACTTTCAGAGGAAGCAGGTGCAAGGGGAAAAGGAGGAAAAGAAGGTCGTAAGATACGGGTAACGGTACCTAGAGTAGGCACGAATATCCGCTTGCAAGATGTCGCGTCTGTTGCCGCGTCATCGCATTGTCATCCAACTGTGACGAATTTTTCATTAGGCGTCATTTCGTAACGATCATCGCGGACACGAAGGTGAACAGCTTTGCCGTTTCTCTCCTCAGCTTCATTCCTAATTTGCTAGCAGGCACCTTGGCTACCTTTAGGGTCCGGCTACCGTGCCCGTTAGCCTTTAATTAAGGGATCTATGAGTAACGCGGCGTCAGCAAACACGGTTTGCTGAAATTATAGCCCATTATCGGAATTGGTGACCGTGGTTCGGCCTGTTCTGCAGCTTAATTGGCTTACAAAAGGAATGGCTAGCAGATAAGAGACAACGTGCGAAGAGTCGTGTGAATCGTTTGGCGGTGTAATGGCTACAGGATTATGTACAAGTATTCCAACTATGCGTGAGCCAATGTAATTTAATAGTATCCGCAACACGTTTTTCATCTTCACACTCTGATAACTTACTCTCCTTGTCTAATGGCTCTATGCAAATTACGCGTATGTGTGTAAACTTTGGCTCGATACGAAGTAATCGGGCAAGATATTGCACGTTGTTTCATACCTCTTATCCATTTCTCTCCTCCATTGTATTCCAGATTTCTATCCAGCGTTTATTTCCCAGTCTTTAACGGTGCCGGCCAATCGAACCGAGCGAAATCACTCGTTTCGCGATTTTTATTCTCGTCATCACCGAAAATATTCAAACTACACGGTTAATCACGGAATATCGTGAAATCTTGTTCTAGGTCAAGCGTTGGTAATATTTTAGTTGTCCTAAAACGTTCCTCTTCCATGACCCCTTTTGTTAGCGTAACTTTCCCATTCAAACGAATCAGGATGCAAAATATTCGCCGGAGTGAAATATATAAATCGCGAGATATTACAACGAGACTTCTAAAATTGTCACGAAAGAAAAATACGCTGAAGTTTTCTCCAGACGCGTAGGCTTTACGTGTAAACGTATGCATTAGAGGCTGATCCTCGTTTTGCCTTCATTATTCACTCAAGCAGGTTTAATAATCGTTGGTACATTATGCGAGAAAGTAGCATACTTTCGGCCGTATGTTACACAGCTGCTTGGTTTCTTATTATTTGAGCCATTGGATAGCCTTTGAACCGGAAGTTCGAGCATCTTTACTCGTCCCGCTTGTAGATAACCATTTATCAGACTCGTAATCGCGATGTCTAAATAACGACTATACACAGACATATACAGACTGTGTATACAGGTTGACCGAATTATGTTATCCGCGTGGATTTATTCGCGCTGATATCGGCTTGCCAATCTTACGGGAAGATCCTCGTACGTGGATATGTATATATAGTAATCGGTGTATCTCTCACCATATAGATCAGCATACGTAGCAACCTGCACACCCCTGGCATCCTGGAGGTCCCAGCCTCTCACGATGAGACACGCTTTCCTGGAAAAAGACAGAACGTTTTGTCGTTAAGGTACAACTTAATCCGTCGTAATCGTATGCAAGCGAGCTGACTGGAAAAGGAACCTGCAGCCGGATCTATTTTAATTTATCCGACCACCATGGTCTAGCGAGCAAATTAACTGAACACCGTCCGTCAGGTCGCGGTTCGAATCCCAAGGAGGTCTCAGCGCAAAATTGATTTGCCGGGAGAAATCATGGTTATGGGGTTTCGAGCGTGCGCGTGCTCGATCCGTTCTGTAGAATCAGGATCCGCGACGTTTACGATCAATTTCAGATAAACGAGATTGATCGATTTCGTTACTGTCTCTTCCATAGACGACGCTTCGACGCTGACCTTTTCATGACTCGTTAAAATCGTTATAAAACATTCCGTCGGTGCGACGAATTTTAACATTAAGCCGTATTTCTTTCATTTCGCGTGTTTCTCTCGCTTAAGAAACAAATAAATCTCGCGTCTCTCGATGCAGCATCATCGATACAGCTATTAAAACGTTGCCCATGGCGCCGCGATGAATTTCGTTATTATACGATACATATAACGTTGAACTATTATTCGAAACGAATAAATTACAACGTGTAACTATATGTAATACATTGCGTACGGCGTTCGTACACGATGCATATATGCACTTTTTTAATTCGCATTTAGTATTATATTCACATAAGATATAAAGCTGTTTCCTTAAAAATTGAAACACGAACTTTATTACCTTGGTAACGTAATGAGAAAGTCTATTTTGAATTCCTTAAATCATCGATCGAGTGGAAGAAACCTGAAAACGAGGTATCTCGTTACCTGTACGCAATATGTTAACGCGTTAATTGCTACGGGGGTCACCTATGAACCCCGTGGCACTGGTTGCACGTGACTCGTTTATCTTTTTTCCAAATTATATGTTTCTACGAATCGGCTCGCCGGTCACCGGTGACCCCACGGCAATCAACGCGTTAAAGAAGCATTGAAATGAGCCAGTGACGAATGTGGCAAACGACTGCCACGTAACGAGTTTCGCCTATTCTCGTAGCTTCTATTCCCATTCTCGATTAGCCATTGACCTATCCGGCGATAATCATCGCCGAACTGTTACACACGGATTTATCGGGAGAGAGATCGGTCGCGGGGATAGGACGGTGTCGGGAGCGTTGTGTTCGATCGGCTGAGAAGAAGCGATGCTTAAAATCGAGCGTGGGAGGGAGTTACGACTAGTTTGTTTTGTAGTTCGTGCCTGACCCACTTAGCAGCGCCTCTTTGTTGGCTGGGATGTAGTCGAAACGAAGTCGCTAATGAATCGATAAGCGATACGTTACCGGTCCGGCCAGTTCCCCGTTTCTTCCATCGTCTTTCTAATACCACTTTTGCGTACAGTAAACCTACGATCGGCCAGGGTGACCGGTATTTTCCTCTTCGATGATATATCGCCCAGCCATCCGCGTCACCTTCGGACGGAAATAAATGGACGAAAGGAAACGATAATTGCGGGGAAGACCGATCTTTTCTTCGTCTCTTTCTGTCTGCCACGTAATTCTAATGGCCAGAGATAAATATGTAGGTAAAAGAAACGCATGATTCAACGGCCGGTAACTCGCGGTGGATTTGTGTTCGACAACCGTTGATCGATTTCAAATTTCAATTTCATACCTGGGAAAATTAAACGCAAGTTAAAGCGATATAGTCTGGGCAGGATTAAAAGGAAAATAAAAGGATGGCAAGATAAAAATAAAATTAACGATCGCATACCCAGACTGAAACCTGTTCTCCGCAACCATTCATAAAACTCGACGACTGTGGTCCGTTTTCGCGGTAAGCCATTTACGAGTAGCTTAAACCGATGGATTTTGACGTTATGTTTTGGCGGTGTACATCAATCGTTCGTATAATGGGCCAACGGTCGATCATTCGGCGATTAGCTCTACGATTGTCGCGAGACTCGATAATAACTTTTTAGCCAGCGTCGCGTCACGATTTCGCTTCGAGCTAACTCGAGGCCGAGTGCCAGCCGATTTGCGGCTCATTGGCTCTCTGCCGTTCCTTTTTTCCCAGATTAAATGCATCGCTTCGCCAAGGTTTCAATTCGCCGCGATCGCCTTACAGCCTCGTTCTCTTAATAACCGAACAGTTGCCGCGATGCTCCCAGCCATTTATTTCCTCTTCGTCCCGACTTCGCCCTATCTTTCTCCGTTTCCATCAACGATCATCCGACAACGAGCAGTCCGTCTTTTTTACGACTCTGCTCCCAGCATTGTCTCGTCCGAGTAGATTACTAATCGGCAAATCCAACGCCTCGTCTCTCTCTCTCTCTTTTTCCTCTCCCTTTCCTCGCTTCCAAGTTCCGACGCGTTCGATCTTTTTTCCCCCATGAAATTTAATTCCGACAAGGGCGCCGTTTTTATCCAACGAATCGAGCAAACTTCGCCTTTCGGAAACGCTGTTTAAACGAACTAACCGCGATTCGAGCTGCTCCATTTTTTACACTCGCCGCTTTTTCAGCGCGTTTCGATACGATCCATCGATCACATACGCGATATGAGCTCATTCTCGTTTTCAACCTTGCGGAACTTAATTCTCGTTTCATCACCGGCGCGTGTTTACTATTCCCAACGCAACCGCGAACTTGCGATTTGAACGCCACAGATACGCTGTTGAGGTTCTGTCGCGAGATAACGACGCGATATATTTTCGTTTGGGAGAGAAGGAGTGAGCATGGAAACGGTGAAAGATATCGCGTATTTTATTACTAAGTGACAACGTAGGCATCGCGTCGTAAGAGCAATGGAATAGATGAAAAGGAAGAGCTAGATGTTAGTTTGCAATAGGACCGTGCGCGGCGTTGCAGTACGAAGGACGTTAATCAAAGTTGAGTTCGCTACTATGTTGCACGCGCAAGTGAGCACGTCGTAGATTACGAATAATAGTTAAACGTCGGTAAGGTTGGCGAATGAACGCGCGTGTTGCGTGTCGTGTCGAGCGAGGTATGAAGAATGCCGTATCGCCGAGCATATTTAATTAACGCAATCTCGCCGCTCGCGGACGTAGAAAATAGTCGTTGCGATCGATTTGGATTTCTGTTAGCACCGAGCAATTACAAGTGCCTGGTTAATGACTCGTGGTTATTCCATGGTTATTCTTCCGAAACGACCGGTGAAAATGGACTGGATAGGCGCGAGAGTGGCGTAAAATTACACGAACAGAGAAGCGGATTAAAGTATTACGGATAACGATTTACTTCCTTTTCCAAAAACTCCTTCTTTTTCTCCCCTATCGTGAATCTTTATCAAACGCGAATTGAAACCGAACGTGAAGTCGAAGGTGAGTGGAAGACGTATTTACGAGAAACGGTAGGACTAACACGGAGATGGGTAGGAACGAGGTTCTAAACGCAATTCGAGGAAAATGTTTTTACCTCGTAAATTCTAATTGGGCTACTTCTGCGAACAGGAAATGTTAATTGACTAATTATAACGAAGGCACAAGAGCAGCCTGACCTATATACATACATATCCTGCTTACCCCAGATCGCGAACGCTGTTCGAAATCAGCCACACGATTGATCGACACGCGTAGAGTTAATTCGCGCGTGTAAAAATTCCGAAGCAAACCTTTCGTCGATGTCGCTTCTGTCCGCGATGTTAACCGCCGTTGTAACCATTATCTTCGGTACTGTTATTACAGTGGAACCGATGTTCCCGCATTTGTCGCGTGCTATAGAATAGAAGGTTCGCCGACGCGACCGATAGAGGGACACGGGAAAATCGAGCGTTTCGTGTCCCATCGATCGTTGGCGGTTTAAACGGTAGAACGAGATAGAGATCGCGGCGCGATCGTTCCCGGATACGCTTTCGTTCTGGTAAATTCCTAGAGCGGCCGGTCGGCTGTGCGATTATTGCCGGCGAAGTTATGAAAAATCGTGGACACGGAACGCAGAACGCGCGAAACGTAGGTTTGGCGTATCGGAGCGCGCGCATGCGTGGAAAGTTTTTCGCGGAGGTCGCCTGAAAGATAGGCGAGCTAGAGATTCTTGGAATGTCTGGAAGTCGGAATGCTTCGGAGGATCAGTTACGGGCCGTTCGTATCGCGGTAACGGTGTCCCCAACTTACCACTTCTGGGATTCGCCGGATAGATCCCACACTAATAATTTCACCGTGGCATCCTTTCATGAGACCCCGTCCTTTCCCAGACGATTCTCTATTTCATCGGCCGCGGGATTCGCGGACGAAACCGGACGCGCGCTGCGAGCACGCGCCGTGCGGTCATTTGTCTTCGCGAATAAATCGTCCTGCAAATCTCTTGATCGCGTTAGTTATGCCGCGAGATCGGCTCGTTTGCTGTTATGCAGCTTAATCCTGCGTCGCGTTAGAACACCGTAAAATAGCCGCTTTATTAGCTAGATATTGAAACGCATAACCAACGATACCTCGCGTTTCGCCTCTACATTTATCTCGTATCCCGTGCAAAACGCTCCAATGTATTTAACTATTAAACTCACCTTATCGTCCATTCGAAAAGATCTTATCGTTGTTGTAACTTACAATTACATTCGTATAAAATGGAAATTGACGGTAATATAGTTGTGGCTGCTCCGGACCGTTGGAGACAATTTTTAGGTGGCAAAGATTCATGATATTCCTAGCGTGGAATTACGATGATTCAAGAATGAAAGCTTTTAACCGGATTCGAGCAATATCTCGGTGTCGCTAATACGATTGTTATGCTCTTTCATATTGGTTCGTTGTAAGCTTCTTAAGTAATTTTTGTCGGATTTCTCGGCGCGGGTATTAAGAACAGCTTTCGATAATTGGATTTGCTATTTGTAAGTCAATTTTTTAAATACGTCTTTGAATATCATTGCATAGCATCTAAAACGAGTTATTAATTTTCATCCTCAATTTTAATCGTTTCGATATCGAATTGTAAATAGTAATTATATCCATGAAAATAACGTAGTTGTTAAACTATTGTTATATGTAAGTAAATTTTTTAAATATGTCTTTGAATACCATCGCATAGCATCTAAACCGAGTTTAAAAATTTTATCCTAAATTTGAATCGTTTCATAGTTATTATTAAAATTATTTCCTCAGATTTAAAAAATGCGGATAATAGAAGTAGATTTTAATTCTTGTCGTTTGCAACAAAATATTAAAAATTTATATCCAGGACAACTAATTTAAATTTTTTCGATAATGAATGATAAATAATATATAATAATAACACGATACCGATAATAATTACAATACTAATAATGTATATATAAAATAGTTATTCATGTAAACAAAAACGCTATAAATAAATATATGTCAAATAAAACTAAATATTTAACGAGATTATATTCGTCTATGTAGGTTTATTCGTTTCCCTCTATTCGCTAAAATCTTCAATCAGATAAGATGGCACCATACAAAAACATACAAATGTTGGGAGAAATATTTGATTTTTAAGTTATGAATCGCGGAATTTCCGGGGATTTTCCCCGGAAAGGGGATAATCTCCTCGAGATTCGCGCGTTGAAACAATTCGTGCTACGTGGACGAATCAAGGTACAAAGACAATATGTATTTCAGCAAGGAGATATTCGTAAATCTCTCATAGCTGACGCGGTGGACTCGGGCCGCTGTCGTCAATCCTCAGGTCGCGGCGCAATTTGTAAACGTCACCAAAGTCAACGGTAACTTATTCCAAAATCGCGGGGGAATGGAATACTCGTAAAAAGCGAAGTAGATACTCGTCTGCTGGCCATCGGCCGTCAACCACACGGGGCAAACTTGTTCCGCGGCAAAAAAAGTCGCTTAGATTCGATCATAAGCAGCGATTAATTATGATCGCGTACAAATGTAAATATCGTTTCTTAAACGGCACGGGCAACAATTAGCGCGATGAGAAACGACGGAATTATTCGGAAGAGTTTTTCTTAATGGACGTTTAAATCGAGCGACCTTTTAAACGCGCTCTTTAAATCTCTCTTAAACGGTACCATTAAAATCGTTCGATGAAAACTACATTTATAATATGACGAATGCGAAGTACGTGTAGCTGACTTTTGGTCATTCTAAATCGCGTGCTTACACGCGCTGGTTAAAGCCGAGTCAATTCTATGTCCGTGAGAATTTTCTGCAGGCACATATGTATAAATTTATGTGGTTACGTCGTTTATTATTTATTATTTACTATGTGTCTTAATATCGCGTACTTTAATACGTAATTTTCTATTATTTATTATTTACCATACGATACATCTACTCATATTTGTATATAATGTATATGCTATACAATGTACGTACTTAACATAGTATTATATATTATATATATGGTTGTAATAATATTTGTATTCGTATACCACAATGTATGTGTATAATATTCTACCATATTGTGTATTATTTACTATCTGCTTGTTAATATTTTTGGTTCATTTACAACGTCTGTATATAATACTATACTGTGTATTTTGATATATAATTTTACATCGTATATTGATTATAGTGGTAATAATATTTGTATGTATAAACAAGGTACAGCGTATACGATGTACGCGTACAACGTGCTGGAATATAATTTTAAATCCATTTCGACGAGTAATTGTAAATTTGACGATCCGGCAAACGTAAGGAACATAATTCGATTCCTTAACCGACTTTACGCGCAAACCTAAGGATAAAAACAGTTGAACTACGATAAATATCTATTATCACTTTATAATAAAGGAATAGCAAACTCGTTATTCCGAGTAATACGCTATAATCTAATTACATTACGGTATCGTTAATTACCGTCGCGTTCCTATTATTACCAAGATAAATAATTATTACGTCTGCCGATAATTTTCGATTTACCGTATACGCGGTTATCAAGAAAACAAGAAATCACCGGAGTCCCCGGTATCGATACGAGAATAACGTAAATTGTAAAGAGAAACTCGTAAAGCAACAATAACCTGTAAACTGGCTCGTAAAGTGAAACTTTACCGAATGCAAAAATGGAAGAAACGTAGACCGGCGAGATACGGAGGTATCGCGGCGATATCGTTAAATAAATATGGTTGCTCTATAATCGTGACATAACGTGTTTACTATCGGCGATCGGGATCGCGCGCGGCCGGTAATAAGAGGCAGTTAAAACTATAGCAGATAGACGATTAGTCGATTGCGAGGAACAGATGGAAAGGATGTAAAATAATGGAGCTCGGAGCAACGTGACCTTCGTAGTACGTGTCCGGCCGCAAACTGTTGCCCCGATGCCGGTGCTGAAGAATTTATTGCTCGGCAAATGGAAGAGAATACAAAGAGAGAAGGAGAGGAGCGTGGCGGCGGTAGTACAAACCGGAGAGATTCGTACGAGCCGTAACTGAGCGAGTAATCGACTTTACGATCCATTCACCGCGGTCGAGATCGGTTATGTTAACATTAACGGTTAATGTGACCCAGTGATCGTTGTTGCGGCACAGAGGACGGCCGGCGCGACGACGAGCAATTATCGCGTGCGGTATGTCCATCTCGCGTACCGATCGTCTCGGATGAAGGCTGCGTGGCAGCCGCGTATTACGCGCGCTACGTGCGCCCTGTGCATTCGACCATGTGAATGCACTCGCGGTGTACGCTTATGTAAATGGAGCCGTACACACGGTCAGATAAGAGTATCGTGAATGGAAAGTCCAGCGATACGCGAGTCGGCCCTCACGAGTTTCCATCGTACGGAAGACGCGGGTAATTAACGCGCGGACATCGTGTTACAAAGTCGCGGCTACCACGAACCCGTTTCACTCGTGTCTGTCAGGTGTTCCCCCTCGTGAATCCGCAGCGGGCGCCTGCGCGACGTTAATATAGGTGAAAATCAATTCGATTCACCGAGGAGAGATCGCGAACAGCGTGGATCCCTCCACGCGGAGGAAGAAGTAGGTTCATTGTGACGAACTAAGAGTTTACGATTACGACAGTTGTATCATACCACATGCGCGATGTAGCCTACATCGCTTACACGAAGGATGGAAAGCTTTTGCACATCCGGGACGCGTTAATTTGATAAGGCAGAAAAAGACGGCAACGAACGAGAAACTCGTGTGTCGACGGCCGTGTTACGTGTACACGGGTACGTACGCACGTGATTCCCCGCGAGTGTCACGTTATAATTCGCTTGTTCCCTATTTCTTTATCACTGGGCCCAGGAAGCAAGTGCCGAAAGGCGTGCGACGATGCGTTGAAATTCAGGGTAGCACGGTCGACCGAATCCTAAGAGCAGCTCGCCGTGTCGAGTCGCCAATCGTTTGCCGCAAAAACCGGCAGATGTCGCGAATCATCATTATCCCCATTCAACATGGCCACGGAAACTAAGCAGTAACGAAGAAACTAGGTTAACGCTATGACGTGCCAGGCTATTCCGTTTCCGCGCGAGGTCCGTGCGCATTAATCCGTTTCTCTATGGGCAGCCGTGCGGATTTTTTCATCTGCCTCGTCGTGACTCGGTTAGAAATTAATGAGAGAATCCCCCCGGCTAGACTGGTATGTATCTGGTAACGAGTGTGAATCATATACGCGTAACGCGTAGATGGACGCGTGTGTGCAGGACCGACGTTTGAAATAGTTTCAGTGTGCCGGTTGCGAGCGCGGATAGCGTGTCAAATGAACGTAATACCGTGGCAGATAATGGATAATGGCACGAATCTACGCCGATACCGGTTTTCATGTAGGCGAGCTGTGCACGCGTCCGTTCGAACCGTCCGCTGTAAATGATACGCGGCCGCGGTGTACGCGCACGCACTCGCGTCGCGTAACCCCGCTCCGATTACGCTTTCGACCAGTATTTGCGACGCTTGATGCGTAAAGTATTATAGGTTAGCGCTACCGCCGCTATCCCCGGGATAGAACGCGATAACGTACGCGATATATATGCTCCACGAGTCGCGGAAATCGGCCACCGATGATCGATATCAACGTTTCCACCGTAAGCGGTCCGCATGCTGTAACGAAAATCCAAAACCTGTGAAATCCGCGAGTTTAGCCCGCGTTTTCGACGCTGCTTGGAAATTCTTTGTCGGCCAAGGCGATCCGTTCGCGTGAACACGTGGCGGAATTTTTCCCATCGATCGAACGCTTTCGTTTCTTCGCGGCGTCGTGCAAGCGCGAACGCGTTTAGCGCGAAGCGTTTGTTTATTTCTAAACTGTCGTTCGATTGGTTGTTCGAGACGTTCGAAAATCGGATCGATTAACCTGTTTTTTAAAATTCGTGTTTAATTTTTGTGTCAAACCATTTGGTCGACGATGAATTTTTTATTTTTAAAATAAATTTCTAGTTCTTGCTTTCACCGAGTTAATCGATTTGGCAAATAAATGGCTCGTTTCGTAGTTACTTTCGAGTGTTTGCATTTTTATCGTCGCGAGATTAACGACGTTTCTTTTACGAATTTTTACGCTCTCCTGTCAGGCGGGTGGTAAAATTTAGAATTTTTCAAATTATCCCGCAACCGTTGAATAATCTAGATTTATATACGTTCACGGATTTTTACTCTTTTCTCGTTTCACGAATTTTTCATATTACGTTATAACCTGCGCTTCTCGTCCCGGTTCGTAATACAAAAGCACTGGAAATCGTTGCTACGCGAATCGAGAAGGAGAACGGTAACCGAAATCTAGCAGATTAAATCTAGGAATTTAAAAACGTCAAAAGTGGAAAGTACGACGTCCTGGCGCGATAGCATCGCGTTACCGGAGCTCATGCGAATCGTTACAAATTTTCGTGACCCCTAGCCGAAAACATAAGGCGAATAGTAACAGAATCTGGCGGAGCGAGGAGGGGAAAGAAGACGGCGCTGAAAGATTCGAGGCTGTAATCACGCTATAGGTTTCTCGTGCTCGCTCGTGCGCGTGTGTGCCAAGACGTCGGGCTACAAGCTTGCAAATTCGAGCGGCGGACATTGGTATTCGTAATAAAGCAGTGTGTTCGTACACGCCGAAATTCATGAAGCAGCGCTCGCGGTACACCGTTCGCAACCGGTCGTTATTTCTTGCCGCGCGTAGTCGTGTCGACAAATAGACAAAGTCGTGGTATGCTAATATTAATTCCTCGAGAAATTACATTGGCAAACGAATGCAAAGTTATGTCGGGCGTGATCCCAATGCCGCAGCCGCCGCCACCGCCGCCGCCGTCGCGGCCAGGAGGTTGAATGCCCCCCGTACAACGTACGGATTAGTGCTCGGTACCAACGTAATCGTATGCCTGGTGAATATTTCATGAAGCGCGGAAAAAAGAGATGACACCTGTTCGAAAACCGTTAGCGTACTCCTTTTGCTCGCCAACGACGGGGCGGCGATGGCAAACGGACGTTCGGCGACTTATTTCGATGCAAATTTTAAAAAGAATGCGCGTCGCGAGTAAGTTTCAGGAAGCAGTTACGCGTGCGCCGTGTCTTGGGTACCCTTAATAAAACTGTATCGGCCGACCAGTGCCACTGGGAATTCGACTAATCGTTTCGTGTAAATTATTCCACGGCCAACAGGATCTAGCGTTCGCTTAACCCCATCGGCTCTTTCGACAGATCGTGCCTCCATGTTAATTTCAGTCGTATTGGTAAAAGTTTCCTTGAAAATTCACGCTTTACATGTTTAATCCTAAATCCGTTATAATCCGATTGACCGTTTTTAAATTTTAGATTTTAAACTTTGCATTCGACGTTAACGCTTTGGTCAGT